>NW_019228200.1:0-2500 GCF_002742605.1 Olea europaea var. sylvestris
CCAGCGTTCATCTTGAGTCAAGATCGAACTCTCCATGAGATTCATAGTTTCATTACTTATAGCTTCCTTGTTCGTAGAGAAAGTGGATTCAAAATTGTCTTTCACTCCAAGGCATAACTTGTATCCATGCGCTTCATATTCGCTCAGAGTTCGCTCCCAGAAATATAGCCATCCCTACCCCCTCACATCAATCCCACAAGCCTCTTATCCATTCTCATTGAATTACGGCGATGGACAAATCCAAATAGAAGAACTCACATTGGGTTTAGGGATAATCAGGCTTGGACTGATGGCTTTCACCACGTCAAGGTGACACTCTATCGCTGAGTTATATCCCTTCCCTGCCCCCATCCAGAAATAGAATTGACTAATCCTAAGTCAAAGGGTCAAGAAACTCAACGCCACTATTCTTGAACAACTTGGAGCCGGGCTTCTTTTCGCTCTATTACGGATATAAAAATAATGGTGAAAATCAGATTAAATTGTCAATTGCCCCAATCGAATATAGGATTGACTAGCGATTTCGAAGGAACTAGAGTTACATCTCTTTTCCATTTCCATTCAAGAGTTCTTATGTGTTTCCACGCCCTTTGAGACCCCCAAAAAATGGATAAAGGAATTGAAATAAGAACACATACAAGATTCGTCACTACAAGAAGGATAATGGTAACCCCACCATTAACTACTTCATTTATGAATTTCGTAGTAATAGAAATACATGTCCTATCGAGACGAAATTTGTAACTTGCTCTCATCTTGCCTAGTAGGCAAAGATTGACCTCCACGAAAAGGATGATTCATTCGAATCGACATGAGAGTCCAACTACATTGCATTGCCAGAATCCATGTTATATATTTGAAAGAGGTTGACCTCTTTACTTCTCTCATGTACACTCTGAGCCCTTTTCTCCTCGGTCCACAGAGACAAAATGTAGGACTGGTGCCAATAGTTCATCACGGAAGAAAGGACTCATTAAACTGGGATCACTAACTAATACTAATCTAATATAATAGAAAATACTAATATAATAGAAAAGAACTATCTTTTCTGTATACTTTCCCTGGTTCTGTTGCTATCGCAGGCTTTACGCAATTGATTGTATTAGATAGATATCCCTTCAACACAACATAGGTCATCGAAAGGATCTCGGAGACCCACCAAAGTATGAAAGCCAAGATCTTTCAAAAAATGGATTCCTATTCGAAGAGTACATAACCGCACGGATAAGCTCACACTAACCCGTCAATTTGGGATCTATTCGATATTTTCCTTGGGAGGTTTCGGGAAGGAATTGAAATGGAATAAGATCGATTCATACAGAAGAAAAGGTTCTTTATTGATTCAACACTATACCTATGGGATAGGGATAGAGGAAGAGGAAAAAACCAAAGATTTCACATAGTACCTTTGATTGAAAAATCAATCAGATTGATTTTGTACCCTTCATTCAATGAGAAAATGGGTCAAATTCTATAGGATCCTACCAATGGGACTTAAGGAATGATATTAAAAAAAAAGAGAACGAAAAATATTAAATAAAAATGAAGTAGAAGAATCCAGATTCCAAATGAACAAATTCAAACTTGAAAATGATCTTTCTGATTCTCAAAAAATGAGGGGCAAAGGGATTGATCGAGAAAGATCTATTGTTCTTATTATAGGATCGTGATTGGATCCGCATATGTTTGGTAAAGAGAATAATCTTCTCCTTTGAAAATAATAAAAAATGGAAAGTGTTCAATTGGAACATGAAAACGTGACTGAATGGTCCTAGTTACTCTTCGGGACAAAGTGGAAGAAGGGAGGGGATTCTCGAATGCGAAAAAGGATCCAGTCAATTTGAAAAAATTGAACGAGGAGTCGTATGAGGAGAAAATCTCATGTACGATTTTGTAGAGTGGCAGTAAGGGTGACTTATTTGTCAACTTTTCCACTATCACACCAAAAAAAACCAAACTCTGCCTTACATAAAGTTGCCAAAGTACGATTAACCTCTTGATTTGAAATCACTGTATTAGCCATAATTTACAAGAACATTTTTCAGTCTTAGTAAGAGGAGGAAGGGTTAAGGATTTATCTAGATATGACATTGTTCGAGGAACCCTACACGCTATCGGAGTAAAGGATCGTCAACAAGGGAGTTCTAGTGCGTTGTAGATTTTTATCTAAGACTTGTATCATTTGATGATGCCATGTGAATCGCTAGAAACATGTGAAGTGTATGGCTAACCCAATAACCAAAGTTTCGTAAGGAGACTGGAGCAGGCTACCATGAGACAAAACATCTTCTTTCTAAAGAGATTCAATTCAGAACTCTTATATGTCCAAGGTTCAATATGGAAATAATTTTAGAGGTTTTCCTGACTTTGTCCATGTTAACAAACAATTCGAAATACCGACTTTTTTAGAACAGGTCCGAGTCAAATAGCAATGATTCGAAGCACTTCTTTTCACACTATTTCGATAACCCAAGGACTTAATCGTATAGATATGTAAAAT
>NW_019228201.1:0-4072 GCF_002742605.1 Olea europaea var. sylvestris
CAAATATGTAAGGTCCTCATATGAAAGGTCATTGTCAGACCATAGCACAATCTCATTTATGACTGAGGCCCAAGGTTCTGAAATAGTTTCATATAACCTCTGTATCTTCACCTTATCCCTTAAGCTATGGTGTATCTTCCATAACATCTCAATAATACAGTCTAGCAGATCCAAATGTTGTTCGAGACTATGGAGCGGATGCATACGATAATTATAGTAAAATGCCAATAATATGTCCCGCTTCTTCGCAAAACCACAAGCTTCTGTCCTTGTGGGGGTTCTTACCATTCGTGCCATAACTAGGACAAACATTGATTATGTTACTCTACAAGGCTCTAATAAATATTTAGGTGTAAGTATTCATGGCTTCTTAATCTCTACCATGACTTGATTCAAAATATTCCCATATCCAGCCATAGATATAACAGTTCATTACATAAGAAAACTCATGAATTTAAAAATAAATTTTACCTTGATTGTTGGTTGAAAGTCAGTTGCTAGCTTCTTCGATGATTAAGGACAGTAACTTTCTTTTAAAAGTCTACAGAAAAATAAACCTTGCTCTGATACCACACTGTGACGCCCCGAACTTAAGCTTTGAGGGTCACGTACTAAACATAATAACTTCTGCCTTTGGTACATGTAAATACTCTTAAATAGAAGTATTACGTGTTAGAAACTTATTTTTTTCAATTTGATAAAACAATTCTTTTAAAATTTGATGGCCGGTAAAAGTGCATGCCAACATGAAATTATACATTACATATACGGCCTTGACACTATCAAGATTAGTTGAGACAGCAAGTTTGACAATTTTTATAAAATTCATCCCAACTCCATTTTCTATGTATACTATGGTGTACACTTTAGTTTACACTTTGCCACGGCACATTACCCCGTTGGGCAGTTCGAATTTCAAACTACTTTCCCATCTAATTGACACTTAACAACATCCAAGTGTCTAACAACGTGTCAAAAATTAGTGTACAAATAGCAAAGTTCAATCGGTAAGAACCTTGCTATATGTACACTATGGCGTACACCTTAGTTTACACATTGCCACGTGACTTTACCCCGTTGGGCAGTTAAAATTTCAAATAGTTTTTCCATCCAATTGACACTTGACAACAATGCAAGTGTCAAACAATGCGTCAAAAATTAGTGTACAAATAGCAAAGTTCAATCGGTTAGAACCATACTACATGTACATTATGGTGTACACACTTTAGTTTACACCTTGCCACGTGACATTATCCTATTGGACAATTTAATTTTCAAACAATTTTCCTATCCAATTGACACTAGAGAATAATGCAAGTGTCAAATAGCGTGTCAAAAAGCAATGTACAAACAACAAAGTTCAATCGATAAGAACCGTGCAACAAGTACACTAAGGTGTGCACTTTAGTTTACACTTTGCCACGTGACATTATCCTGTTGGGCAGTTTAAATTTCAATCAGTTTTCCCAACCCATTGACACTTGACAACAACGCCAGTGTCAAACAACGTGTCAAAAATATGTGTACAAAAAGCAAAGTTCAATCGGTAACAACCTTGCAACATGAACATTATGGTGTACACTTTAGTTTACACTTTGCCAAGTGACATATCCCCGTTGGAAAGTTTAAATTTCATACGATTTTCCCATTCATTTGACACTTGACAATAATGAAAGTGTCAAACAACATATTAAAAATTAGTGTACTAATAACAATGTTCAATCGTTAAGAACCTTGCTACAGGTATACTATGGTGTACACTTTAATTTACACTTTGCTATGTTACATTACCCCGTTGGGCAGCTCAAATTACAAATAGTTTTCCCATCCAATTGACACTTGACAACAATGGAAGTATCAAACAACGTCTCAAAAATCATTGTACAAATAGCAAAGTTTAATCGGTAAGAGCCTTGCTACATGTACACTACGGTGTACACTTTAGTTTATACTTTGCCACGTTACATTACCCCGTTGGGTAGTTCAAATGTCAAACAGTTTCCCCATCCAATTGACACTTGAAAACAATATAACTTTCAAACAACGTCTCAAAAAGCAGTGTACTAATAGCAAAGTTTAATTGGTAAGAACCTTGCTACATGTATACTATGGTGTACACTTTAGTTTACACTTTACCGCGTGACATTACCCTATTGGACAGTTTAAATTTCAATCAATTTTTCCATCTAATTGACACTTGACAACAATGCAAGTATCAAATAACGTGGCAAAAATCAGTCTACAAATACCAAAATTCAATCGGTAAGATCCTTGCTACATGTACACTACGGTGTACACTTCAATTTACACTTTGCTATGTGACATTACCCTGTTGGACAACTTTAATTTCAAATAGTTTTCCCATCCAATTGAAAGTTGACAACAATGCAAGTGTCAAACAACATGTCAAAAATCAATGTACAAATAGCAAAGTTCATTCGATAAGAACCTTTCTACATGTACACTACGGTGTACAATTTAGGTTACACATTGCCACGTGACATTACCTAGTTGGACAGTTTAAATTTCAAGCAGTTTTCCTACCCACACTTGACAACAATTCAAGTGTCAAACAGCGGGTCCAACATCAATGTACAAGTAGCAAAGTGTAATCGGTAAGAACCTTGCTATATGTATACTATGGTGTATACTTTTATTTACACTTTGCCACGTGACATTACCCCGTTGGGCAGTTTAAATTCCAAACTATTTTCCCATCCAATTGACACTTGACAATAATACAAGTGGCAAACAATGTGCCAAAAATTAGTGTACAAATAGCAAAGCTCAATCGGCAAGAATCTTGCTACATGTACACTGCGGCGTACACTTTAGTTTATACTTTACCTCGTGACATTACCCTGTTGGACGGTTTAAATTTCAACCAGTTTTCCTAACCAATTGACACTTGACAATAATAAAAGTATCAAACAACGTGTACAACACCAGTGTACAAGTAGCAAAGTTTAATCGGTAAGAACCTTGCTACATGTACACTGTGGCGTACACTTTAGTTTACACTTTGCCACGTGACATTACCCTGTTGGACAGTTTAAACTTCAAACAATTTTCACATCCAATTGACACTTGACAACAATTCAAGTGTCAAACAACGTGTCCAACATCAGTGTACAAGTAGCAAAGTTCAATTGATAAGAACCTTGCTACATGTACACTATGGTGTACACTTAAGTTTACACTTTACCACGTGACATTACCTTGTTGGACAGTTTAAATTTCAAATAGTTTTCCTACCCAATTGACAATTGGCAACAATGCAAGTGTCAAACAATGTGTCAAAAATCAGTGTACAAATAACAATGTTCAATCGGTAAGAACCTTGCTACTCGTATACTATGGTGTACACTTTAATTTACACTTTGCCATTTCACATTACCTCCTTGGGCAGTTCAAATTTCAAGCAGTTTTCCCATCCAATTGACACTTGACAACAATTCAAGTGTCAAACAACGTCTCAAAAATCAGTGTACAAATAGCAAAGTTTAATCGGTAAGAACCTTGCTACATGTACACTAGGGTGTACACTTTAGTTTACACTTTGCCACGTTACATTACCCCGTTGGGCAGTTCAAATGTCAAATAGTTTTTCCATCCAATTGACACTTGACAACAATGCAAGTTTCAAATAACGTCTTAAAAATTAATGTATAAATAACAAAGTTTAATTGGTAAGAACCTTGCTACATGTATACTATGGTGTACACTTCAGTTTACATTTTATCATATGACATTACCCTATTAGGCAGTTTAAATTTCAAACTATTTTTACATCTAATTGACACTTGACAACAATGCAAGTATCAAATAACATGGCAAAAATCAGTCTATAAATAGCAAAGTTCAATCGGTAAGATCCTTGCTACAT
Organism: Olea europaea var. sylvestris; assembly: GCF_002742605.1. NCBI lineage: Eukaryota > Viridiplantae > Streptophyta > Magnoliopsida > Lamiales > Oleaceae > Olea > Olea europaea. Next base: position 3,887 of record NW_019228201.1, read on the forward strand.
GAACACTATGGTGTACACTTTAGTTTAAACTTTGCCACGTGACATTACCTCGTTGGACAGTTTAAATTTCAAACAGTTTTCCCATCCAATTGACACTTGACAGCAATGCAAATATCAAATAACGTGGCAAAAATCAGAGTACAAATAGCAAAGTTCAATCGGTAGGGACCATGCTACATGTACACT
>NW_019228202.1:0-664 GCF_002742605.1 Olea europaea var. sylvestris
GTCGCGAAAAATGACGAAATTGCCCCCGGCGCGATTTTTGTTCCCGATCAACCTGTCAAATTTGATCCCATTCCGACTCCGTCGCGAAAAATGACGAAATTCCACACGACGAGATTTTTCTTCCCGGTCAACCTGTCAAATTTGAGCTCATTCCGACTCCGTTGCGAAAAAAGACGAAATTACCCCCTACGCGATTTTTGTTTCCGATCGACCTATCAAATTTGAGCCCATTCCGATACCTTCGTGAAAATGACGAAATTGCCCCTGGCGTGGTTTTTGTTTCCGATCAACCTGTCAAATTTAAGCCCATTCCGACTCCGTCGCGAAAAATGACGAAATTGCCCCCGGCGCGATTTTTGTTTCCGATCAACCTGTCAAATTTGAGCCCATTCCGACACCGTCGAGAAAAATGACGAAATTGCCCCTGGCGCGATTTTTGTTACCGATCAACCTGTCAAATTTGAGACCATTCCGACTCCGTCGTGAAAAATGACGAAATTCGCCCCGGCGAGATTTTTGTTGCCGGTCAACCAGTCAAATTTGAGCCCATTCCGACTCCGTCGTGAAAAATGACGAAATTTCCCCGTGCGCGATTTTTGTTTCCGATCAACCTGTCAAATTTGGGCCCATTCCGACACCTTCGTAAAAATGACGAAATTGCCCC
>NW_019228202.1:1109-3492 GCF_002742605.1 Olea europaea var. sylvestris
TCAACCTGTCAAATTTGAGCTCATTCCGACTCCGTCGCGAAAAAAGACGAAATTGCCCCTGCGCGATTTTTGTTTCCGATCGACCTACCAAATTTGAGCCCATTTCGACACCTTCGTGAAAATGACGAAATTGCCCGTGGCGTGGTTTTTGTTTCCGATCAACCTGTCAAATTTAAGCCCATTCCGACTCCGTCGCGAAAAATGACGAAATTCCCCCGGCGAGATTTTTGTTCCCGGTCAACCAGTCAAATTTGAGCCCATTCCGACTCCGTCGCGAAAAATGACGAAATTCCCCCGGCGAGATTTTTGTTCCCGGTCAACCAGTCAAATTTGAGCCCATTCCGACTCCGTCGTGAAAAATGACGAAATTGCCCCGTGCGCGATTTTTGTTTCCGATCAACCTGTCAAATTTGAGCCCATTCCGACTCCGTCGCGAAAAATGACGAAATTGCCCCTGGCGCGATTTTTGTTCCCAGTCAACCTGTTAAATTTGAGCCCATTTCGACTCCGTCGTGAAAAATGACGAAATTCCCCCCAGCGAGATTTTTGTTCCCGGTCAACCTGTCAAATTTGAGCCCATTCCGACTCCGTCGCGAAAAATGACGAAATTGCCCCTGCGCGAGTTTTGTTTCCGATCAACCTGTCAAATTTGAGCACATTCCGACACCTTCGTAAAAATGACGAAACTGCCCCGGGCGTGATTTTTTATTCCGATCAACCTGTCAAATTTTAGCCCATTGCGACTCCGTCGCGAAAAATGACGAAATTCCTCACGACGAGATTTTTGTTCCCGGTCAACCTGTAAAATTTGAGCCCATTCAGACTCCGTCGCGAAAAATGAAGAAATTGCCCCTGCGCGATTTTTGTTTCCGATCAACCTGTCAAATTTGAGCCCATTCCGACACCTTCGTATAAATGACGAAATTGCCCCTGGCATGATTTTTGTTTCCGATCAACCTGTCAAATTTAAGCCTATTCCGACTCCGTCCCGAAAAATGACGAAATTGCCCCGGGCGCGATTTTTGTTCCTGATCAACCTGTCAAATTTGAGCCCATTCTGACTTCGTCGCGAAAAATTACGAAATTGCTTCCGGCGCGATTTTTATTTCCGATCAACCAATCAAATTTGAGCCCATTCTGACACAGTCGCAAAAAACGACGAAATTGCCCCTGGTGCGATTTTTTTTTTCGATCAACTTATCAAATTCGAGCCCATTTTGACACCGACGCGAAAAATGCCGAAATCCCCCCGGATCGATTTTTGTTTCCGATCAACCTATCAAATTTGAGTCCATTCTGACACCTTCGTAAAAATGACGAAATTGCCCCTGGCGTGGTTTTTGTTTCCGATCAACCTGTCAAATTTGGGCCCATTCCGACTCCGTCGCGAAAAATGACGAAATTGCTCTCGGGGCGATTATTGGTTGCGATCAACCTGTCAAATTTGAGCCCAATCCGACACCGTCGTGAAAAATGACGAAATTGCCCTAGGCGCGGTTTTTGTTTCCGATCAACCTGTCAAATTTGAGCCCATTCCTACACCTTCGTAAAAATGGCGAAATTGCCCCTGGCATGGCTTTCGTTTCCTATCAACCTGTCAAGTTTGAGCCCATTCCGACTCCGTCGCGAAAAATGACGAAATTGCTCCCGGCGCGATTTTTGGTTGCGATCAACCTGTCAAATTTGAGCCCATTCCGACTTCGTCGCGAAAAAGGACGAAATTCCCCCTGCACGATTTTTGTTTCCGATCAACCTGTCAAATTTGAGCCCAATCCGACCCCGTCGCGAAAAATGACGAAATTTCCCCCGGCGAGATTTTTGTTTCCAATCAACCGGTCAAATTTGAGCCCATTCCGACTTCGTCGCGAAAAAGGACGAAATTACCCCTGCACGATTTTTGTTTCCGATCAACCTGTCAAATTTGAGACCATTCCGAAACCTTCCTAAAAATGACGAAATTGCCCCTGGCGTGATTTTTGTTTCCGATCTACCTGTCAAATTTAAGCCCATTACGACTCCGTCGCGAAAAATGACGAAATTGTCCCTGGCGCGATTTTTGTTCCCGATCAACCTGTCAAATTTGAGCCCATTCCGACTCCGTCGCGAAAAATGACGAAATTCCCCCCGGCGAGATTTTTGTTCCCGGTCAACCTGTCAAATTTGAGCCCATTTCGACTCCGTCGCGAAAAATGACAATATTGCCCCCTACGCGATTTTTGTTTAGGATCAACCTGTCAAATTTGAGCCCCATTCCGACTCCGTCGCGAAAAATGACGAAATTGTCCCCGGCGCGATTTTTGTTCCCGATCAACCTGTCAAATTTGAGCCCATTCCGACTCCGTCGCGAAAAATGACGAAATTCCCCACGGCGCGATTTTTGGTT
>NW_019228202.1:3707-4072 GCF_002742605.1 Olea europaea var. sylvestris
CAGCCCATTCCGACACCTTCGTAAAAATGATGAAATTGCCCCTGGCGTGATTTTTGTTTCCGATCAACCTGTCAAATTTAAGCTCATTCCGACTCCGTCGCGAAAAATAACGAAATTGCCCCTGGCGCGATTTTTGTTCCCGATCAACCTGTCAAATTTGAGCCCATTCCGACACCTTCGTAAAAATGACGAAATTGCCCCTGGCGTGATTTTTGTTTCCGATCAACCTGTCAAATTGGAGCCCATTTCGACTCCTTCGCGAAAAATGACGAAATTTCCCATGACGAGATTTTTTTTCCCAGTCAACCTGTCAAATTTGAGCCCATTCCGATTTCGTCGCGAAAAATGAAGAAATTGCCCCTGCG
>NW_019228203.1:0-4071 GCF_002742605.1 Olea europaea var. sylvestris
AAAAATAAAAATTAATTTTTTTTTTTTTTTTTGGTGTTTTGAGGTGATGTTGTGGTGATTCTCAAAATTCTAAAAAAAAAAATTATTTTTTTTGTTTTGAGAAACTAACAAAAAGAACGCATTTTCAAGAATTTCAAATCAAAAACTCTAAATACAAAACTCAAAATGAATTCAAAACTCAAAACACAAAACTGAAACACAAAGAGAACACCCCCTAATATTTTAATCTAAACAGCAAAAATTTGAAAACCTGATGCAAACACAGAAATATCAAATGTGAGATTAAGGAAAAACCATCTGAATCACAAACAGCTTAACGATCCACTACAGATCTCTAATTGATTCCAATACAAAATCCTAACAACAAAAAGAAAGCCAATTTATACAACATTTCGAGAGTAACGAAAAACCTAATTTTCCAACCCTACTGCTAAAATCTTTTATCCTCCGAAGCCGTAAAGAGTGCGGCCTTGCCTCTTGAGCGCGTAAACGACGTCCATCGCCGTCACGGTTTTGCGGCGAGCATGTTCAGTGTAAGTGACAGCATCACGAATGACGTTCTCGAGAAAGATCTTGAGGACGCCGCGAGTCTCCTCGTAGATGAGCCCGCTGATACGCTTCACTCCGCCACGGCGAGCCAGGCGGCGAATCGCCGGCTTTGTGATGCCCTGGATGTTGTCCCTGAGCACCTTCCTGTGCCTCTTGGCTCCACCCTTTCCCAAACCCTTGCCTCCTTTTCCCCTTCCAGACATTTTTCCTCTGTTTCAATGGGAGAAATGGAAATTAAGAAGATAATTAGTCAATGATTAATCTGATTTCACTGTTGTTTAGAATGGGAATTTATATATAAGCGAATCGTCTGGGATTGGGGATTTTTTTTATCGTTAGATTCTTTGATAATCGACGGCTAATAATTTCGATCCGTGTCATTTGAGTTGCGACTTATGAGCCGTTGATAAGAAGATTCATTTTTTAAAATGACAAACTTCAAGATTTAAAAAAAATCACGCAAAAGACATTATGGCCCCGTTTGTTTTTCATTATTTGTTCATTAAAATAAAAAATATGATCGTTATTCATCACATTACGCTATCATATTTGACTTTCTATCTTTTGTGTGGGGTCCATAGCGACTATATTTTTCATTCTCATTTTTATATTAATGTAGTTCAAACGGGACATAACATTAAAAATCTCGTTCTTTTGAAATTCTTGTCAAGCTCATCAAAATTATTGGTAACTTTAAAATGAATGATGAGTCGAGAGTGTGTATCTTTGAGAGACTGTTTAAACTATATCAGTTTAAATGGTTAAATCATAAAATTATGCTACTCTTTAAATTAGCATTTCAATTCAGAGCATGAGGTTTGATTCTCTTTATAAATATTTCAATTTTTAATGAAGAAAAATATTATGTCTTCGTTTGTTTCCCATTTTTTCTTCATTAAAATGAAAAATATGACCGTTATTCATCACATCAAGTCATCAAATTTGAATTTCTATAACTTGTGTGAAATTCATAACGACTATATTTTTCATTCTCATTTTTTACATTAATGCGTACGGGCTCTCTAATAGTTTAGAGGAAAGGCTATGAAAATAAAAGATAAAGAAAAATAATAAATATTTTGAGAATAAAAAAGTTAAGTGTTATATATATATATATATTTTTTTTTTTTTTTTACTGTAGATGCTATGCCTTTTACAAATAGAGTGCTTTCTGGAGATGCTAATATAATTAAAATTATGATTTCACTTTGAATGAATAGAAAAAATAAATTTTAATGCACGAGAGGTGTAACTGGTCTTCCGTATTTCAGCTGCAAGGAGGTACCAGGCGGCGCAATGGCTACGGCAGATGGACTACGGTGCATCTGGGGTGCTACCAAAAGAACCCGCCGAGGAAGAATTCTGTTTGGCACTCCGCAATGGCCTTGTTCTTTGCAACGTTCTCAACAAAGTCAATCCCGGTGCTGTTTCCAAGGTAGTAATTATATACATTGATTACCATGAATACGTTGAACTCGTTTGTTTCAAGTTTGTATCGATTTTCCCTTTTTCTAGGTGGTGGAGAATCCAGTGCTAGATGTACAGGCCACAGAGGGTGCAGCTCAATCCGCTATTCAATATTTCGAGAACATGAGGAATTTTCTTGTTGCAGTTGGCAAAATGAAACTCCTCACTTTTGAAGCATCTGATCTTGAAAAGGTGGAAGCTTCATAGCATTTGAAAATCATTATTTATCTATAAATATAAAGTTGGCATCGTTAACTTGAATAATATTTCAATTATTAGGGAGGATCATCAAGCAAAGTTGTGGATTGCATTCTTTGTTTGAAAGGATATCATGAATGGAAGCAATCTGGAGGAATCGGAGTGTGGAGATATGGCGGAACTGTTAGAATTACAGCCTGCCCAAAGGAATCACAATCTTCTTTAGTCGGAAGTGAAAGTGCTGATGAATCACTAGACGATTCTGATTCATCACAATATGAACAATTAATGGAGTTCCTCCAGATTTCTACCGAGATTTCACTTGAGGAATCCAAGGCAGCCAATGTACTCACCTTCATTTTTGATCATTTTAGTCTTGGTCTTCTACAGGGTTTTCTGAGAGAAAGCATTGAGTTTGACAACTTGCCCTTAAGTCCAATGGTAGGTAAGAATTAAGATAATTCTGTTTAATGCATGACCTCAAGTTTCTTGTTAGCTGATGCCAACAATCATGATCTTGGTTAATATAATTTTTTCGGACAATGGAATTATTATCTAATGTTGGGGTCATGAGCTAGTTTAACTCATATTTTATAGATAGATAAGTCCACGTATGCAAAACATCATTGCTTCTTATTCTGGGCTGAACATAGATGGTTTCTTTCTTAATGGAAAAATCAGCCACTGTAAATAAATAATAATGCAAAAAGACGTGTCATTTCAAAGGGAAAAGATGTTTTGAATATATTGCATTCAGATGTTCACAAATAGACTAGAGTAACTGATTGCGTTTAATGTTTTCTGTTCATATAGGATATTTGAAATAATCTTTGTCAATGAATTTTTTAATTCAATTTTGGAAACTTTTTGGTAAGATAAATGGAACTTAAAACTTTTCAAGAGAAGGAAGAGAATGCATTTTTATTCTGTAAGAATCATCAATGTAAAGAACATAGCTGCACAGCTAACATCAGATCAGTGATCCAGATTCATGAGTACAATCAAAGGCCGCTTACATGGTGCCCAATATTGTTTTATGTCTTGATTTTAGAAATTCTACTCTGGAGCTTGTTTATTAATATTAATTGTTGGTACTGAGTCTAAAGCGCTGCTAGCCACCTTGTGTTCTCCACCCAGTACAAGTGAAGAGACACTTTTTTGTTGCATTTTGTCCTAGTTCTGTTCTTTTGTGCATGAAGTTAGTCATACTTTTATCATATTTTCACTATGTCAATTTTTATTTATTTTCAAACTCGTCTACCACTAATGCAGTTTAAGTATGGCAATATGTAGGTCATTGATGTTGTGTTCAGGAAAGTAGTTAAGGATTTCTCAGAATTGTTGATTTCTCAAAGCACCCAGGTAATGGCAATGATGGTTTATTCTGCCTTGTGTAATTCAGTAATTGCTTCCAGTTAAGTCTAGTAATAGAGTATATTTGCAATACCTGCAACTTAATGATGTAAAAACTTCTTTTTGTAACCTGCAGCTTGGATTATTTTTGAAGAAAATTCTGTATACTGACTGTGTTCATCTGTCAAAATCTGAACTCCTCAAAGCCATAACAAAGTACCTTTGTAAAAGGACCAGTCTAGTATCAAGTGATATTTCCAATTTTTGCATCTGTGGTGGAAAGGGTGAAGGAATATGGAAAAAGAATGGTTCCTCTGGTGCCAGTGGTGAACTACTTGTCCTTCAACAAAAACACCTAGAGGTATTACCATCGATCACTGCAATTTGCGCTTCTTATTTTTTTTCCCCTTTGCTTTCTGATAATCACTCAATTGGTTGTCTGCTTGCTGCTCCTCTTTATTTGCTAACTGATTCCCCGGGGCGGGGGGGGGGGGGGGGGGGGGG
>NW_019228204.1:0-4071 GCF_002742605.1 Olea europaea var. sylvestris
GACGAGTGATGAATGAGTAATTATATGAAAAGATGAGTGAGCATTCAGTAATATATGAAAGATGAGTGAGCAAGTAGTAATCAGGTGTAAAGTTCAGTGATTATTGGTTAAATTTACTCTAATTTTATTACTCCATACCAAATAGTCAAAACACATCATTATAATAAATCGAAGAAAAATTTTGATTTACATAATGCCCATCAAATAAACATTATCTTACACTCTTCTTAAACAACAGAAAATTATTGTATAAAAGAAGATAATTTACAACTTGTAAGCTAAGTAGATGGCTAGAGACAAACACCATATCAAACATCTGTAGACTCTACCTCTCTTCGCCTGCGAATGTAAGCTATACCATCCCATATTTTTGACGACTTGAACCATGTAGAGATGTCAAACATCATCAGCTAAGTAGATGGCTAGAGACAAACACCATATCCTTAACATCACTAATTTTGCTGAAGAGAGAGTGAGGCTAATTTCTGCTAATCCATAAAATACAGGAGTCTGACCAGCATATCTGTCTAATGGCGAGTCTGACCAGCATATCTGTCTAATGGCCATCTCTCTTTGATTCAACTGATTCATCAGAAAACTCCTAGACATTTTATCATAGAAACATTAATTGTACCTTGCATTTTGTTGACAACAAGAGTCTCCAGCACTTGGCTTGAAATTTTTTCAGCAATAATGAGTAGAGGAACACTCAGTTGGGTGGTCTTTTCCAACAAAGGCACAATATCTTTCACAGTTGATATCTTTTGAGCAGTCACAAGAACTCTAGCATTTTCAAACTTCGCCAGAGATTTATGCTTATTCATAATGAAATGAGGTGACATGTACTCTTTGTCAATCTGTAAGGAAAGAACACTTGTAGAGGAATAAGGAAATAATATAACATGAGGGAAAAAAAACATATTTATATGTAAAAAAGAAGGATATCACCACTAGTTTCATAAGAAAGGTTCATAGTCAATCTCAGTTTCAGTCTGTGGCCATTACGTGTTGGGGAACTATAAGAATCCCATATGCCCCTATGAACCAGATCAAAAACATTAGATGATAGATGATTATGTGAAACAAATGACAATCTTCTTTGTTTGGCAAGTGGAGATACAAAACATGGAACATCATCCATTCTTTTATCAGTCTTAAAATGTAATTGACCTTTCAGGTGCTCCAATCTTTTAAAGGACAAATGCCCAAATCTACTATGCCAAATGCGAGAATTATTCACTACATTGTAAGTAGAATTACAGATAGATTCTCGAACATTACAACCCTTCAATGCACCAAGTGCTGTGTTAATGATATCAAGACCATCAACTCTCTTACCCCTCCCAATCATCTTCGAGCTGTTTAAGTCCTGAAATCATAGTATTTAGCAAAAAATCTTATGCTTACAGAAGAATTTCTGGTCAAAGCACTAATGGATAAGAGATTAAACTTGAACTCTAGTACAAATAGCACATCTTCAAGTATTAAGTCATTAGTGAGTTTAACTCTTCCAGCAAAATGTACAGAAATTCTAGTATGATTAGGAAGTGTAATATAGGCATTATGCACTTTCCTCAAAGTCTGAAAACATCCCGAATCCAACACCCCATGTTTAGGAGAACTCAACATCGAATTAACATAGATTGATAGGCATGTACCTGACACATGGCCTGAATTAGTTCCTTCATCTTCTATCTTAGCAGTAGTGAGATGTGTGCTAAGCATACTCATTAAATGCTGGTATTGCTTCTGATTCAATGTTTGCAAAAAATCTCCAACATTGCCTTGAGTTTGATCTGCAATAGAACCAGAAATTTGATTAGCAACAACATTATTTTGATGAGAACTATAACCTATTTGACAGCAATTTAATGAAGTTGGCCATTGTTAGTACCAAGAATGACTTCCCTTGTGGAAGCTGCAAAACAATAGTAAATACACTTATTTTGCTCAAATTTTGACATATGAATGCGAATCATGCACGGAGACATTAAGCAACACTCAAGTTCACCTTCTGTTATATGTTGCCTATTCTAGGCAACAACATTCACTACAAGGCCTTTCAGTTTGCTCAATACACGAGGCTTGGTCCACTTTGCATGCGTGTAAAACGTGTCAGAAGTTCCATTGCCGACTACTACAGCAATGTAATGGCTACCTCCTTGGTCCACAAAAACTCTATGGATGGACCGTTCCCCAGGTCGACTAGCAGAGAGATCGATATCTATGCAAAAATTACCCCGTAAATAGGCAAAACATAAAATTCGGTGATGAAAGTTAAAATTCTATTCATAATGGTTCAATTGGACAAAAAATGAACACAGAATTCAAAATCAGTTCAGTGGTAGCATTAAAAGGTCAGCTAATGAAACTATTGGCCAATTAATATCGGTATATCACCCAAGCCCAATTTGTTAACTGTTTGGTCAATAAATTCGCTGCCCTATTTAGCAACAAAAAAATTTAGAAATAAATTGACTAGTACCTGTTCAATAAGCAAACATAAAAAGCGATAAAATACTCAATTTCTTTAGCAATTGGAAATCTCCTAACAAAATTTTGGACACACGAAGAAAGTGGAGCTTGAGCACACATCCTCATCTATCTCTACCGACCCTCTGCCCTTGGCATCTTTAGAAATCATACCATCCCATGAATTTGATTTGTGCACTAGAAATTCAGAAAGATTTTTATTGCCATTTTGTGGCCTAAGGATTCTTCTAAATGACTTTAATTAACAAGAACACAAATCAAACTGATTTTTACTTCTAATGAAACTTTATTGCCCCGTTTTCAATTAACTTAAACATAATGAAGACCGTGAGAGATATTAGCCTCAAATTTCTTCCCTATATCACTGACGATTCATAAGTTTGAGTTGGGTGTTCAAGCGTAAAATCCCTTTTCGCGTAAAAATTAAAACAAACCATGAAAATGGAACCCAAGTCTCGATATCCGATTAAATGCGGTTTCCCAACTGCGCGCCCGCAAAGAGAAACACAATAAACTAAGGCACAACAAGACATTAACGAATTTAAGTTCACTAACAGATGTGTATAAAGAAGACAAAAAACAAAGGAAAACCCATCAAGAAATTTAAATTAATCTAGAACACGTGTTCATACGAACGCACTTACTTGGTCAAAACCATTTGGTTCAGTACCATAGTCAGCAGTGAGAAGGAAATAAGAAGTAGTTACAGCAGCCACCATTGTTGTCCACCTGCGACTCAAGACTGGCTGCTCCCAACGACAACTATAAATTCCGACGGTGTGAGGTGAATGAATCGGTTTAGGGTTTGGATTATTTTGGCTCTATTATGGGAAAGGGAAGGAAGTATTGCGAGAGCTTCAAAGGCTCCCTCGTCGTCGACGCCGAAATCGAAGTCCTCGTTGGCGAGGACGTTGATGACATAGCCAACGATTGCCTGGTCAATGTCCTGGATGCGATGCCCAATGACCTCTTGCACCACCGAGCTTGCCAATGGGAAAGATGGAAGTGAATGGATCAGGAGGGAGACGAGAGAAGATGGAGCCGGAGATGAGAGATTGAAAAATTAGGGCTTATGATTTGATTTTGAGGAGGTTTTCTTTTGTTGTTGTGGGATTGTTTTTAACAAGGTTCGTTAATTGTTGCAGAAAGTGATCTTTAGCAACGTTCCTATATACATTGCAAAAAAGAAATATTTTGCAACGTTCAATGTACGTTGCAAAAAAAATCTTTTCGCAACGTTCATTAAACTTTGCCAAAAGTGACCTTTAACAACATTGTTATGTACGTTTGCAAAAAATAGACATTTCGCAACGTTCAAATGCACGTTGCAAAAAAAATACATTTGAACGTTGCGAAAAGTGACTTTTTGCAACGTTCAATAAACATTGCCAAAAAGCTTTTAGCAACGTTCATTGAACGTTGTGAAAATATTTTTTCGGCAACGTTCAACGAATGTTGCGAAAACTGACTTTTCGCAACATGCATTTAAAAATCGTTGCCAAAACTCAATTTTTAACACCAATGGCAACATACACTTATGAGAACGTTGCTATAAACCTCTTTAGCAACATTCAAGCA
>NW_019228205.1:0-4070 GCF_002742605.1 Olea europaea var. sylvestris
TAGGCCTAAAAGTTCTTGTAGACCTCCTCATAGGAACAGTGGTTGGCATCTTTGTAGGTGATGTCAACTAGACATTTGTATCTTGGGATTTTAACACATCTCTACTATAGATTTCCTCAAGCTTCACTATCTCAAGTTCCTTAGTCTTATCATCAAATCTATCCTTATACATGACAGGGTCATTGAACATCACATCTATGCTACTAATTATTTTTCAATTTTCATAATCCCAAAATCAATAACCATAATTGTCGACGCCATGACGAATAAAGGTGCATTTATGAGACTTATAATCAAACTTATTCCTATACTCAAGCTCATTGTGAAATAAGAGATACAGCCAAATACACTTATATGTGATAAGTTTGACTCTTTCCCATCCACAACTCCACTAGGATTCTGCAATTCAAAGAAACTGAAGGACCTCTATTGATCAGGTAAGCATCTGTACTTTCTGTATCTACCTAAAATTGCTTTGGTAAACTAAAATTAATCCTCATACTTCTACATGTTTCAAGATTATGCTATTGATGCATTTTGCAATGCCATTTTGTTCCGATTTTCTTGGGATTGTCAGCACTTGTCGAATTCCATTTTATGCACAATATTTCTTTATTCGACAATCTACGTACTCTCTTCCATTTTCAGACTTGAGATATTTCAACTTTAAACTAGTCTCATTCTCAACTAAGACTTTCTATTTTTTGATGACATAAAATAAATCAAATTTGTTCTTCATAAAATAAACCAATAGCTTCTTAGTAGCATCATCAATAAACGTAACAAAGTAGCAAGAGTCACCATGTGATGCTACCTGAGATCGTCCCCATATATCTGTATGCACCAACTCCAACCGTTCTAACTTTCGTATTCTTTGAACATTTTTGAAACTAACCCTTTTTTACTTTCCAAAGATGCAATCTTCACAAAAATCCAAGTCTAGAGATTCAAAGTTGGCAGTTTCATCCCTTTCTCACTTAAATGTCAAAGTCTACGATGCTACATGCTCGTCCCGACTTTTAATGATGTGATGGCAATGGAACTATGATTACCACAAACAACATAGTGAGTACCTTCATTTTTGCCACGACTAACCACCATAGCTCCTTTGGTCATTTTCCAAGTGTTACCAACAAATGTGGTTGCAATAGCGGAGTCAATAAGTTGGCCCCACTGAAATTAGTTTCTTTTGCAAACATGAAACATATCTGACATCCTTGATTCTTAGGACTTTCATTAGGTTGATTTATCTGAACATTACCTTTGCCAACTATGTTGCAAATCTCATCGTTTCCAAGATACACCATACCCAGGTTACCTGGTACATAGTTATGTACCAGGTCTTTGCGCAAAGTGGCATGAAACAATGCACCCAAATCAATTATCCATTTTTCTCAATAAGCATCCACATCTAACAACAATACATCAAAATTTTCAGCATCTGCAACATTAACAAAGTTTTTGTCTTCTTCGTTGTTTTCTTGTTTCTTTAGTGCTCTGCAATCTTATTTTTTGTGACTAGATTTTTAGCAGTTCCAGCACTTGCCTTTGAATTTTGGTTGAGATAGTGATCGACCATTTTTCGACCAACTTATGTTTCACCTATGGTTGTCGCCTCTGTTTGGCTTTCTACCTCTATCATTAGTTGCCAACACCGAACCAAAGATTTCTCCACCATCTTTTCTGCGTGTATCCTCGCTAAGAACCAAATCTACATCATGATCTAATTTCAAATTTATTGACCCCGTAGAATTGCTTACTCTACAACCGAAGGGTTCTAGCTCTCTAGAAGACTTGATAACAGTGCCAATGCTTTGTTCTCATTGTTATATGAGAAATCAACCAATTCCAATTGACTTATAAGTGCATTAAAATCGTTGATATACTCTATTACAACTCTTCCTTCAAACATCTTCAAGTTGAACATCTTCTTGATAAGATGGACTCAATTTGTTGCGGAGGACATTTCATACATTTGTGATAAAGCTGCTGTCAAACTTTATATTGTCTTTTCATTTCTGCTATTGAAAGCAACACATACAACAAGAGTTCGCCTTATCGAAATGCATGATTTATGGTTGAGTAACTCCTTCTTTTCGTTTTTCATAACCATTGGCTTCTTTGACGCTTTTTCGAGAGGGTAAAGATCTCTCTAGTAGAGATATTATTCTATTTGCATCTTTTACAATCCGAAGTTTGATCTGTTAAATTTTTCAATCTTAACTTTCTGTCATCTTCCATCATTGATATTGTTGCAATTCAGATACTATTGAACACAACTACCATCGATAGGTTTATAGGCTCCACCAACTTGGCTATAAACTCGTGCTCTAATACCAATTGTTAGGGAAGATTGCCTAGGATAAAGTAGAACTTGAACAAAGATTTCACTGAAGAAATAATATGGCTTTACTATAAAACAAGAATAAAGGATTACAAGAAGAGTTCTACAGCGTATTTCAAACTCTCTATCTCTCTCAATAACAAACTCTATCTTTCTCAAATTCTCACTTAGTGTTCAATTATTTTTGGTACACACTCATTGAACACGAATATATAATGAACATATCCTAAGGCCTATTTATAGATTTTGCAAGGCCATTTATCATTTGACAAATACAACTTGAATTCCTCCTTTAGAAGTTGAAAAATCAAATTGGAACTTGATGAACCAATAGGTTTTCTTTCGTTGCTTGACTTGGTTGATTTACTTGTTTGAATTTTTTTCTTGGCGGCAAAGAATAATTTGATAACACAACTTATCCTTTAAGGAGGTAAAATTCGACTTTTCTTTTCTTCCACCTTTATCATTTTCCAACTTATCTTTAAGAGGTAAAATCAAATTTGTCTCCACTTTTAATAGAGTAATTCTGCCATCTTACTGATGAAGAGCTGGACGAGAGGAAGCAATCATTATTAGACTAGATGAGTGCCTGTGAAGCTTGCATTAATGCTGAGGTGCTGAATTGTAGATTCATTCTATATACAATGACATTTTCTAAAAAAGGCATTCATTCTTCACTCAACCATTCATTGACTTCATATCTCTTGCTTTTACCAATTCAACGCATGTTGCAGCTAAAATCGGAGTTGGAGAATGTGGTGAAGCTGAGGAACGAGACTCTGGCCACGTAGCGAGCTGTTGAAGCTAAGCAAGCTTCACATTGATGAAAGTAAGATGCGGTCGAGAGAGAAAAGGAGTTGGAAAATACCTTGGCTTATAAGGAATGTTCTGATGTAGTTTGCAAGCTAAAACTTGAGGCTATGAAGATATGGGGAAAGAAGGCCAATGCCCATGCTAAATCAGAGAAAAAAAGGGCTTCAAAGAAGAAAAGTGAGCTGATAAAGAGGTGCTCGAGCTACCAGGATGGTCGAAGAGTAGAAGGAAGTTTCCAACATTTGATGATTTAGCCTAAGATGCCTATGTAATTGGGTTATCGAGGTGTTCGAACATATAGAGAGGATGAGGTTGGGTTTTGACGTTGGTTTCCTCCATGAAGTTAGCTTATTAGAAGAATTTTTTTTTCCCAAATGTTAGCTGCAACCTCTTATCCACCTGCTTCAAACGTCAAACCTCCAATGTGACTGTCCCTGCTCAAGGAAATCTTCACTTACCTAGTATTGTTGCTATTTTATTATGCTCTTTATGTTATTTAGTTATGATGTATTTCTTTATTATCTTTTTAATGAAATGAAGTTATTTTCATTTTCCTTGCATTGCTTTTGTCTTTTGTTGGTTGAGACTAGTTCATAGTCTACTTTTTTGTTTTGGTCTATGTAGTTAATAATTAAGCTTACGGTCCTTTTTGAATTCTCTATTCTAGCCAAATGTTGTAGAACGTACATCAGCTCTAGAATACTTTAGATCAGTCCTTACTTTGGAATTCCATTTCAAAACTTTGGCTAATCGCTTGTGAGCAATCCTTATTGGGAATTCTATTCTTAGTTTTCGAACTTCTTTCAAAATTTTAGCTGAGTGTTGTATCACATACTACATAAGCTCAGAGTATTTAATTAAGATTTTGATATTTCATTAAAGGGGAGACAATATCGTTAGCATCATGCATGAT
>NW_019228206.1:0-971 GCF_002742605.1 Olea europaea var. sylvestris
TTCTCGACTGCGTCGGAATTGGCTGAAATTTGGCAGTTTGATCTGAAATAAAAATCGCCCCGGGGGCAATTTCGTCATTTTTCGCGACAGTGTCGAAATGGCCTCAAATTTGACAGGTTGATCTAAAACAAAAATCGCGCCGGGGCAATTTCGTCATTTTTCGCGACTGTGTCGGAATTGGCTAAAATTTGACGGGTTGATCGGAAACAAAAATCGCGCCGGGGGCAATTTCGTCATTTTTCGCGACGATATCGGAAAGGGATGAAATTTGACGGGTTGATCGGAAACGAAAATCGCGACGGGGGCAATTTCGTCATTTTTCGCGATTGTGTCGGAATGGTCTCAAATTTGACAGGTTGATCGGGAACAAAAATCGCGCCGGGTGTAATTTCGTCATTTTTTGCGACTCTGTCAGAATTGACTACAATTCGACTGGTTGATCGGAAACAAAAATCACGTCGGGGGCAATTTCGTCGTTTTTCTCGACTGTGTCAGAATTGGCTGAAATTTGGCAGTTTGATCGGAAATAAAAATCGCAACGACGGCAATTTCATCATTTTTCTCGACTGTGTCGGAATGGGTTCAAATTTGACGGGTTGATCGGGTACAAAAACCGCGCCGGGTGTAATTTCGTCATTTTTCGCGACTTTGTCGGAATTGGCTGAAATTTGACTCGTTGATCGGAAACAAAAACAACGCCGGGGGCAATTTCGTTATTTTTGTCGACTGTGTCGGAATTGGCTGAAATTTGACAGTTTGATCTGAAATAAAAATCGCGCCGGGGTCAATTTCGTCATTTTTCTCGACTGTGTCGGAATGGGCTCAAATTTGACAGGTTGATCGGAAACAAAAATCGCGCCGCGGGCAATTTCATTATTTTTGGGGACTGTATCATAATGGGCTAAAATTTGACAGGTTGATCGGAAACAAAAGTCGCGCAGTTGGCAATTTCGTCATTTTTCGCGACTGTG
>NW_019228206.1:1133-1344 GCF_002742605.1 Olea europaea var. sylvestris
ATTCGCGCCAGGGGCAATTTCGTCATTTTTCTCGACTGTGTCGGAATTGGCTGAAATTTGGCAGTTTGATCGGAAAGAAAAATGGCGCCGGCGGCAATTTCGTCATTTTTCTCGATTGTGTCGGAATAGGTTCAAATTTGACAGGTTGATTGGGAACAAAAATCTCGCCGGGTGTAATTTCGTCATTTTTCGCGACTGTGTCAGAATTTGC
>NW_019228206.1:1812-4070 GCF_002742605.1 Olea europaea var. sylvestris
CGGGGGCAATTTCGTCATTTTTCTCGACTGTGTCGGAATTGGCTGAAATTTGGCTGTTTGATCTGAGATAAAAATCATGCCGGGGGCAATTTCGTCATTTTTCTCGACTGTGTCGGAATTGGCTGAAATTTGGCTGTTTGATCTGAGATAAAAACAATGCCGGGGGCAATTTCGTCATTTTTCTCGACTGTGTCGGAATTGGCTGAAATTTGGCTGTTTGATCTGAGATAAAAATCATGCCGTGGGCAATTTCATCATTTTTCGCGACGATATCGGAATGGGATGAAATTTGACGGGTTGATCGGAAACAAAAACCGCACTGGGGCAATTTCGTCATTTTACGCGACTGTGTCGGAATAGGCTAAAATTTGACGGGTTGATCGGAAACAAAAACCGCACTGGGGCAATTTCGTCATTTTACGCGACTGTGTCGGAATAGGCTAAAATTTGACGGGTTGATCGGAAACAAAAACCGCACTGGGGCAATTTCGTCATTTTACGCGACTGTGTCGGAATGGGCTCTAATTTGACCGGTTTATCGGGAACAAAAACTGCGTTGGGTGTAATTTCGTTATATTTCGCGACCGTGTCGTAATTGGCTAAAATTTGACTTGTTGACCGGAAACAAAAATCGCGCCGTGGGCAATTTCGTCATTTTTCGCGACAGTGTCGAAATGGCCTCAAATTTGACAGGTTGATCTGAAACAAAAATCGGGCCGGGGCAATTTCGTCATTTTTCGCGACTGTGTCGGAATTGGCTAAAATTTGACGGGTTGATCGGAAACAAAAATCGCGCCGGGGGCAATTTCGTCATTTTTCGCGACGATATCGGAATGGGATGAAATTTGACGGGTTGATCGGAAACGAAAATCGCGACGGGGGCAATTTCGTCATTTTTCGCGATTGTGTCGGAATGGCCTCAAATTTGACAGGTTGATCGGGAACAAAAATCGCGCCGGGTGGAATTTCGTCATTTTTTGCGACTCTGTCGGAATTGACTACAATTCGACTGGTTGATCGGAAACAAAAACCGCGTCGGGGGCAATTTCGTCGTTTTTCTCGACTGTGTCGGAATTGGCTGAAATTTGGGAGTTTGATCGGAAATAAAAATCGCCCCGGCGGCTATTTCGTCATTTTTCTCGACTGTGTCGGAATGGGCTAAAATTTGATAGGTTGATCGGGAACAAAAATCGCGCCGGGTGGAATTTCGTAATTTTTTACGACTGTTTCGGAATTGGCTAAAATTTGACAGGTTGATCGGAAACAAAAATCTCACAGGGGGCAATTTCTTCATTTTTCTCGACTGTGTCGGAATGGGCTCAAATTTGACAGGTTGATCGGAAACAAAAATCTCGCCGGGGGCAATTTCGTCATTTTTCGCGACGATGTCGGAATGGGCTGAAATTTGACCAAGTTGATCGGAAACAAAAATAGCGCCGGGGGCAATTTCGTCATTTTTCGCGATTGTGCCGGAATGGGCTCAAATTTGACAGGTTGATCGGGAACAAAAATCGCGCCAGGTGTAATTTCGTCATTTTTTCGCGACTGTGTCGGAATTGGTTATAATTCGACTGGTTGATCGGAAACAAAAATTGCGCCGGGGGCAATTTCGTCATTTTTCTCGACTGTGTCGGAATTGGCTGAAATTTGGCAGTTTGATCGGAAATAAAAATCGCGCCGGCGGCAATTTCGTCATTTTTCTCGACTGTGTCGGAATGGGTTCAAATTTGACAGGTTGATCGGGAACAAAAATCTCGTTGGGTGTAATTTCGTCATTTTTCGCGACTGTGTCGGAATTGGCTGAAATTTGACTGGTTGATCGGAAACAAAAACAACGCCGAGGGCAATTTCGTCATTTTTCTCGACTGTGTCGGAATTGGCTGAAATTTGGCTGTTTGATCTGAGATTAAAATCGTGCCGGGGGCTATTTCGTCATTTTTCTCGACTGTGTCGGAATGGGCTCGAATTTGACAGGTTGATCGGAAACATAAATCGCGCCGGGGGCAATTTCGTCATTTTTCGCGATTGTGTCGGAATGGGCTCAAATTTGACAGGTTGATCGGGAACAAAAATCGCGCCGGGTGTAATTTCGTCATTTTTTGCGACTCTGTCGGAATTGACTACAATTCAACTGGTTGATCGGAAACAAAAATCGCGTCGGGGGCAATTTCGTCGTTTTTCTCGACTGTGTCGGAATTGGCTGAAATTTGGCTGTTTGATCGGAAATAAAAATCGCGCCGACGGCAATTTCGTCATTT
>NW_019228207.1:0-4069 GCF_002742605.1 Olea europaea var. sylvestris
GGTAAGGAGATTGAAGGCTCAAATCTTCGTTGATTAAATATTTTACAAGACTATACGAAATTACAAAACAGAATCCATATATTATGAGAAATATTATTTATTACTTAAAAATTAATTTCAGTAAGCCCAACAATTGGACATTGAAATCGAGCGAGGCCCCAATTAGGTTTCTTCGTACTGTTTTCTTCGGAAGATTGCAGCACTACTATAAATTAAAATCGTCACAAACACAAAACGAAATAGAAATGTGTACTGACGGTTCAAAAAATAGATTTAAAAAACTGTAAAATACTTTCGATTTTTGAAATTTAATCTATAATGATTAACACTTTCTGAAAATTTACTCATTGTCCAACATTTTTATACCTCTGGTATAAATATTTTACAAACCTTAACCCTGATCTTTATTAATCGACAATGGTAATCCTTCAAGTATGCACCAGTAGTTGCCTTCCACAACCACCATCACCTCCTTTTGCCACGTCATTGCCACAAGATCTCCACCACGTGCTAGAATTGTTCTCCTTTCCACTCTAACAGATATTGAATTGGCTCCTCATTTCGCGATAGATTTTATGATATGATTGTAATTTGAGAGATGAGAGAGATCCTCCCATGCGAAGCTCTTATTCTGTACTTATAGGTGGCGAAATTAGGTCAAGATGCATCAAAATTAGGTTCTAAAAGAATTTGAATCATAAAAGGAAACTAGCTTGTCTAGATTGAAATACTACCACGCCCTTTAGGTTGGGTTTACTAATCCTAATAATATTAGGGTTTTCAATCTGTATATATATAATCCAGGATTAGGGTTTTATTGACTTTGTTGATTGTCATTACATTCTTGCTAGCAAAAAAGATAAGAAAAGTGTTGGACTGTGATGACCAATAACCTTTCTGGGCTGTGATGACAAATGGGCTAAAGCCCAAATAATTGGTTTAATACTTAAGGCTCTTGCCCAATAAATTGACCCCGATTTGCCCCGGCCCAAAGGTAGATAAAATAGTGTTTTTTGGCGTGGCATTTTTTTAACGCAGCCAAAAACACGTCTTTCCTCTTATTTCTGAAAGCCCCCTGACCGTTGGATTAAAATCTGATCTACGGCTGCCTTGGTTGAATATATATACTTCCATCTTTTTGCCCTAATTTATTGGTACCGTCATTTTCACTTTTCTCTTCAGCTGCTGCTGTGCTTTCGAGATTCTTCCAAACCCTTCCTTCTTCGTGACCATCCAATCTCTGATTGGATCTGAAATCTGAGTGATTCTTTCTTTGTGATACTAAATACTAAGTATATTGGAAGGATTGGTGTGTGATTTACCCTTGTGGTTTCCTTTAATCTGATAGAGGAAAATCTTAGGGTTTGGGGCGATCGGTGTTGGTCAAACAGACGGGTACAATCCTGTATTTTCTTGAGTTTGAGCCCCATAGATGAAAGGACCTTCATCTGGATGCCGTGTGGTTCGAGTTTCAGTGAACGGCTGAGGATTTGTTCTTCTGCTATATTTTTTCTTGTAATATTTTCTTGTTTATTTTCTGATTTTGTACTGATTTCTTGGTGTAACAGTGGTATCAGAGCTTTCGTCTGGCTCGTGTGGGTAAATCGAACCACGTTCTTACCTGATACAGTGATCTGGTAAATTCTTTCTGGAGTCAAAACCCTAGATCTCGATGTTCGTTGTGATAAATCTATTTTTTCTTGGTGAAAAACTACTTTGGTTATTTGAGTTTGGGTACTGTTGACTGCCGCCTTCGTGGAAACTGTGTGTGGTCAAGTGAAACGACAACCACTGTGGTTTAATTTTTGAACTCAAAACTTTACTGCCTGATTTTTTCGTTACATGTCTTAGTTGACTGATAATTTTATTTTTTTTCTCCCTGTTAATTGTTTTGTGAATTTGGAACTTTGTACTTAAGCATTAAAACTGTCTATACTTGTCTTTTGTTAAAAGTAATGCAGTATGCTTGCGTACTTAGCATGAATCTGCCTACATTTGTTTGATAAAAGTATTGCAGTATATCTATGTGTTAAGAGTTATTCTGCCTATATTCATCTGATAAAAGTATTGAAGTATACTTGTGTTTTATTTTTAGTTACTGATTCTTGATGTGCTTGAAGATTGTAATCTGTGTGTTCTGTTCTTATATCCTGTATTAATATCTCTCTTAATCCTTTTATTCAATCAAAACCTCTACCCTTCACCCAAGCCTTGACCTGAGATCTTGAGTCTCAAAGAATCCTGGTAGGGCAGGGTAGTTGATTTCTTTAACTTGGTGTTAAAGACTGTGTGTATTTTAAATTGTTATTTCCGCACTTACACACATTATGTTGCTTTGCCTGTGATATAAAGAATCTCTACTTTCTCACTTGTATGTTGTGATCAAATCAGAAATTACTAAGTGTGACCTGTTTGATCTAGAAAATGACTACCACTAGTTTTGAACTTGGGGTCTTTAATGGGACGGGAGATTTTTCAATATGGCAGCAAAAAATGAGAGGGGTTTTAGTACAACAAAAAGTCTCTAAGGTAATAACTGGAGAGTTTCCTGAAACAATGACATAAGATCAGAAAACTGAATCAGATGACCTAGCCTATACCTCAATAATTCTCCACCTATCTGACCAAGTGCTAAGGAAAGTAGGGAAATTAGAAAATGCTAAGGCCTTATGGGAGAAATTAGAGGAACTGTACTTAGTGAAATCCTTACCTAATAAACTCTTCCTTCTAGAAAGGTTTTTTAGTTTTAAGATTGATCAACCAAAAACCTGGATGATAATCTTGATACCTTTAATAAATTGGTACAAGATATCACCAATGCAGGGGATAAAATTTCTGAAGAATATAAAGCAGTAATACTTCTTAATGCTATACCAGAAGCATATAGGGATGTCAAATCTGCCATTAAGTATGGCAGAG
This sequence comes from Olea europaea var. sylvestris, assembly GCF_002742605.1. Taxonomy (NCBI): domain Eukaryota; kingdom Viridiplantae; phylum Streptophyta; class Magnoliopsida; order Lamiales; family Oleaceae; genus Olea; species Olea europaea. The sequence goes on from NW_019228207.1 coordinate 2,920, forward strand.
ATACTTTGACCCCAGAAGTTGTTATAAATTCCATAAGAAATAAAGAATTGGAACTCAAAACTAAAAAACATGGGAAGGAACATGAGAGTTTGTACATAAGGGGGAGGCAACCAAATAGGCAAAATAATAACTATCCAAATCAAAACAATTCTTAAAATAGTAACAGGAAGAAGTTCAAGAGTAAATCAAGATCTAAATCAAAATCTAGAAATAACAGGAAGTGCTATGGCTATGGTAAGCTTGGTCATTACATAAAAGACTGCTGTAACAAGAAAATTGAACCTAAAGAGAAGAAAGTTGATGAGGGAAATGTAGTTGAGCCTACTGAGCCTGATATTGTTGATGTATATATGGTGGCTCAGCAACCTGATCTAGAGGTGGCAAATTATGCCCACAATAGATATGTTCATGAGTGGATTTTGGACTTAGGTTGTACCTTTCATATTACACATGAAAGGTCCTGGCTTCAAGATTTTAAGAAGTTAGCTGGTGGTGAAGTGGTGATGGGGAATAATATTGCCTGCAGAGTTGAAGGACTAGGTAATGTGACCCTAAAATTTGAAAATGGATACATGTATACCCTAGAGAGAGTGAGGTATGTTCCTGAACTTAAAAGAAATCTGATCTCTATGGGAGAATTAGATGACCTAGGGCTGTGTGGTAGGATTAGGGATGGATTGATGAAAGTGATCAAGGGATCTCTTGTCATCTTTAAGGGTGTCAAGAAAAATGGAATCTATGTAGTTAGAGCTAAAATAATATTTGAAAATAATTCAACTATCTCTAATACTGAATCTGATTCCACCTTAAAATGGCATAAGAGGTTTGCACATGTTGGTGAAAAAGGCCTCACAACCTTACATAAAAGGGGGGTATTTGCTAAGGACCAAATATCACAAATACCGTTATGTGAAAGCTGCACTTTTGGCAATCATCACAGACTTCATTTTAATTCTGGAAAACATAAAACTACTTCTCCCTTGTAATATGTCCACTCAGATTTGTGGGGTCCAACCTCCACAACTACTCCAGGGGGAAATAAGTATTTCTTCTCAATAATTGATGATTTTTCAAGAAAGGTGTGGGTGTTTCTACTAAAGCACAAATCTGAAACCTTTGAAAAGTTTAAAAGCTGGAAAGTCCTTATTGA
>NW_019228208.1:0-4068 GCF_002742605.1 Olea europaea var. sylvestris
ATTTCCACAAAAAATATTATACCATATTTATACATATAATATTCTTATAATTTAACCATAGTTTTCTTTAACTATAATTACTAAAACATCTCAAGAGGAATTGCAACCCCAGTTTATGTGATATTAATGTAACATTAAATTATAAATGAAATTTTATGATTTATTTAATTACATATTTTATTTAACCTATCATTTAGCATCACATTTACTGGGGTTGCAATTCCAAAAGAGTTACATAACATTACTCTTTAAGTATCACAATGGCATTAAAGTATATGTGCAATGCAAGTTGCATGCTATTTTTATAAAATTTGACATGTTTTGCTCTAAAGGTAGCAGTGTTCTTAGGAAATGTCATTGAACTTTCTTGCCAGCGCCAACCTTTTTAAATTCATGAGTAGAAAATTTTCAAAATAATGATTTTATAATTTTTTTTTTCTTTAATACTCAGAAAATCACATTTTGTGAACTCTAATAAATGACCTATAATTTAAGAAATATGTAAGAGTAACAATCTCTCACAATATATGATCATAATCACGTACTAATCACAAATCATATGAAATTGCAGTCTCATTATATACAATTTGTGGGTCACAACTATATATTCACTCATAAAATATATTTCATAAGCTACAAATTATTTATTAGTCACAAATTATTCAATTGATTGATCACAAATACTATTCATCTCACCCAAACCACCATCATCATCGCCAACGCTATTATCAACTTCTCAAATCCACAACCACCAGCATGTCCCTCATCTGAAATCTACCTCCACCGCCCAAGATGCTTTAAAATCAGATTTATATACTCCTGTCACTACCTATGACCATACTCGATGCCGCTACAGTCTACACACTATCACTACTTCAAATCCACAACAATCATCACCACCTTTACTTAAAATCCACAACCATGACCTACACCTCTAATCCACAACCACCTAAAATCTTCAAAAGTCAGATATATATAATCCAACCCCTAAATGCTCAAGTCAAAATATGGTAGGCTATGGCGAAGGAGCAAAAAGTCTAGACACGATGGTACAAGAACAATTGCAGTTGGCTATGAAGGGATTCAGGTCAAATCTTTGTCGATGTAGAGAAAGATTGCCAGAGGGATTGGGTTTAAATGGAGAAGAGAGAAAATTGGTATTTTTGTTTTCCTCGTGAGAAAGATAGAAACGATGCTTTTATGTTTTGAAGAGGAAACTTGCTACATGTACACTATGTTGTACGCTTTGATTTACACAGATAAGTGCGTTTTACACACTTATTTAGACATCAAAACATGGACAATTGTTGGTAAATATGTTGAAATATAGCTTAATTCTATATCAATTATATTTTGTAGGACAAAATTGATGAATACGATGGAATTTAGGAGAAACAAGTGAAAAATGACTAAAATCAAAGTTTAGGGATCAAAGTGTAAATAGTCAAAAGATGATCCAAATGAAGAAACGGAGATGAGAAAGAGTTGAAAACCAATTGAGAGAAGACATGAAGTATTGGAAGAAAAAGGAGTTAGAAAAGAAGTTAAGAAACGAGAAAACGGAGTTCAGAGATCAAAATGCAAAAAATGAATTTTCACTTGAACTATGCTATAGCATAGTTATATCTCCTATGCGGTCGCATGGTGATATTTAGAGAATTTCAGGGCCAAATTTCATTGAACTATGCTATAGAATGTATTTGTACTATGCTATAGCGTAGTACATTTTTAGTAGAAAAATTTTGATTTTCTTAGATGACTCAAACTCTTATGGAAACATTATTTGGGACGTCTTTGAATGACCTAGAGCCATCCATAAATAGTTGACCACGCATTCCAACACATTCATATAGAGTTTTAAAGCATAGAAGAAGGCAAGAAATACAAAGATCGACCCCAAGACGCGAAGATTCAAGTCAAGATTTAATTTGGTGATGTCGTTTCTTCAATATACATATTGTTTTCTTCTTTCTAACATGCTAAGCTAGATTTATCTGTACTAGAAAAATGATGAACTATGTAACATAAATTTTTAATCTTGAGTTTTACATATTTGGCATCAAAAACTTGTTTAGGATATTGACTGGTTTATATGAATTTCTTTTCTTTATGATTATTGTGCACAATAATTGTGTGAATATAGTAGCTTATTTTATGCATTTGAGAAATGGAAATATGCTCGACATGATATAAATAGTCATAGGAACTGATATGGGATAGAGATATACTACTATATCTTATGTGAATCTTTAAGTGTTCATAAAAATTCAAGCATTCTCGTATGTTCGCATTTGTTATAGAGATATAGTCGGTCATATATTAGAATAGATTTAACATTATTCGAGAGAGAATATTGAATATAATATGAACATTGATTCTTCAATATTCAATGTGTTGTCAGAATGTAAAATTAAGGTTAAATAGGATTATTACATGAGAATTCGTGATCCTAATGCATTTGTTATTCATTAGAACACATTAACTTCTACTTAGCATAATTTACATTTAGTTTAGTTAGCTCACACGTAATTTATTTCAGTTACAATTTCATCACAACAAACACTTTCGTTATCTTTGTTTCGGCTAAGGTCTGGATAATTAAAATCGAACTAAATCAATCTGCGTATGACAATAATTGAACTCAAAATCTACTTTATTACTCATTAACGAACTGTACATTTGCGGTGGTTTTAATTGTAAATATATTTTTGTGAAACATACACTTTGTCATGTGGCACTGCCCTATTGGACAATTTAAATTTTAAACAAAATTTTCATCCAATTGAATTTCAACAACAATTCAAGTGTCATTTGAAGTGTCTAGAATCAGTATACAAATAGTAAATATATTTGAAGAGAGAGAATAGAACGATGAAAGAGAGGGAAATGGATAGAGAGAGAAATGATTCTTCCATTAGAGAAAGAAATGGTGCTTCCGTGGAAAGTTCACAATTTAAACTGCCAAGTGCCTTTATTGGTCAACAAAGAAAAACAAAAATAAATTGTTATCAATAAGCCACGCACAGTACAATCCAGCAATAAGACTACATAATCTCTTATGAATCATCAAGTCACGATCGTTCATGAATGTGATCCAACACAAGTTGATTTAATATCAAAATGAACCAGAGTAAATACAATTTTTTATAAGTACAATACGATATAAATTAAGCATGAGCTTACAATCTACAGATGATTTATGAACTGGGATTCCACCCGTACAAAATCTATTATTTGTTCAAATAAAGAGCAAACCTTATATGCTACACTGTGCAAATTCAACAAAGATAAAATAAAAGGATTACAACATGACCAACAAATTCAAAGTTTGCAGGTTTAATTTTGAACTAAACTTGTTCATATGGGTTTGGCTCATCATCAATAGTCATCATACTCACGCATATGATGCGATCAGAAATTGTAGAAAGCATTAATTGAACCACCTGTACAAAGCCCCCCAACATACTAGACACACGAGTCGAGCATAAAAAGAATATCAAAATTATGGGATAAACATACCAGAAAAGAACTTGCGGGAAGATTAGTGAGGCCAAGAAACAAAGCATTAAACGTGGAGAAAACTTTTTGACTTGAATGACCATGTACTTATTACTCCCAGCAAGTGTGAGTGGGATTCCAATGAAAATGAAGGAAACAAGAAAGAGAAGAAAAATGACAAGAGAAAATTTCATCATAGTGATGTTACTAACTATATGAAAATGATCCCATTTCCAATGATTCTCTATAATTGTAGATTTGAGAATGTTGGCTAGAATTGGAAAAGCAAAAGTGATATCGATTAGGTGTGACATTATACTCCGATCTTAAAATTGTGTTTGCGTTATGCTATCTACTTGAGAATTCTGGAGGGGTATTTATAATGTTGCACCTTTGGGAGTTGTTTCTTAGGATTATGAACAAAAAGGTCTACTTGGGTGGTATGAAAAGTCTTAGGAGATCCTTCCATGAAAAGTGTGGAAGAAAAATCCTTGGAGATGCGGCAAAATTTTTTCAAGCAGCAAATTATGACTTTTGAGACCGCCACGAGTTTTCGAAACATTTTTTATT
>NW_019228209.1:0-4067 GCF_002742605.1 Olea europaea var. sylvestris
ATTTCGTCATTTTTCGCGAAGGTGTCGGAATTGGCTAAAATTTGACTGATTGATCGGAAACAAAAATCGCGCCGGGGGCAATTAAGACATATTTCGCGACGATGTCGGAATCGGCTAAAATTTGACTGATTGATCGGAAACAAAAATCGCGCCGGGGGCAATTTCCTCATTTTTCGCGACGATGTCAGAATCGGCTAAAATTTGACTGATTGATCGGAAACTAAAATCGCGCCGGGGGCAATTTCGTCATTTTTCGCGACGATGTCGAAATCGACTAAAATTTGACTGATTGATCGGAAACAAAATTCGCGCCGGGGGCAATTTCGTCATTTTTCGCGACGATGTCGAAATCGACTAAAATTTGACTGATTGATCGGAAACAAAATTCGCGCCGGGGGCAATTTCGTCATTTTTCGCGACGGTGTCGGAATCGGCTAAAATTTGAATGATTGATCGGAAACAAAAATCGCGCCGAGGGTAATTTCGTCATTTTTTGCGAACGGTTTCGGAATCCACTAAAGGTTGACTGATTGATCGGAAACAAAAATCGAGCCGGGGGCAATTTCATCATTTTTCGCGACGGTGTTGGAATCGGCTAAAATTTGACTGATTGATCGGAAACTAAAATCGCGTCGGGGGCAATTTCGTCATTTTTCGCGACGGTGTCGGAATCGGCTAAAATTTGACTTATTGATCGGAAACAAAAATCGCGCCGGGGGCAATTTCGTCATTTTTCGCGACGATGTCAGAATCGGCTAAAATTTGACTGATTGATCGGAAACTAAAATCGCGTCGGGGGCAATTTCGTCATTTTTCGCGACGGTGTCGGAATCGGCTAAAATTTGACTTATTGATCGGAAACAAAAATCGCGCCGGGGGCAATTTCGTCATTTTTCGCGACGATGTCAGAATCGGCTAAAATTTGACTGATTGATCGGAAACTAAAATCGCGTCGGGGGCAATTTCGTCATTTTTCGCGACGGTGTCGGAATCGGCTAAAATTTGACTTATTGATCGGAAACAAAAATCGCGCCGGGGGCAATTTCGTCATTTTTCGCGACGGTGTCGGAATCGGCTAAAATTTGAATGATTGATCGGAAACAAAAATCGCGCCGGGGGCAATTTCGTCATTTTTCGCGAACGGTTTCGGAATCCGCTAAAAGTTGACTGATTGATCGGAAACAAAAATCGAGCCGGGGGCAATTTCGTCATTTTTCGCGACAGTGTCAAAATAGGCTGAAATTTGACAGGTTCATCGGAAACAAAAACCGCGCTAGGGGCAATTTCGTCATTTTTCGTGACGGTGTCGGAATGGGCTAAAATTTGACAGGTCGATCGGAAACAAAAACCGCGCCAGGTGCAATTTCGTCATTTTTCGCGACGGTGTCGGAATGGGCTAAAATTTGACAGGTCGATAGGAAACAAAAACCGCGACAAGGGCAATTTCCTCTTTTTTCGCGACGGTGTCGGAATGGGCTGAAATTTGGCAAGTTGATTGTAAACAAAAATCGCGCCGAGGCAGTTTCGTCATTTTTCGCGACGGAGTCGGAATGGGCTAAAATTTGACAGGTCGATCGGAAACAAAAATCGCGCTAGGGGCAATTTCGTCGTTTTTCGCGACGGTGTCGGAATGGGCTGAAATTTGGCAGGTTAATGGGAAACAAAAAATGCTCTTGGGGCAATTTCGTCATCGTTCGCAACGGTGTCGGATTGGGTGAAAAATGTAGGTTGATTGGAATCAAAAGTTGCTTCGGGGGCAATTTCGTCATTTTTCGCGACAGTGTCAAAATGGGCTGAAATTTGATCGGTTGATCGGAAACAAAAACCACGCTAGGGGTAATTTCGTCATTTTTCGCAACGGCGTCGGAATGGGCTGAAATTTGGCAGGTTGATTGGAAACAAAAATTGTGCCGTGGCAATTTCGTCAATCTTCGCGACGGTGTCGGAATGGGCTGAAATTTTGCAGGTTGATTGTAAACAAAAATTGCGCCGAGGGAATTTCGTCATTTTTCGCGACGGAGTCGGAATGGGCTAAAATTTGACAGGTCGATCGGAAACAAAAACCGCGCCAGGTGTAATTTCGTCATTTTTCGCGACGGTGTCGGAATGGGCTAAAATTTGACAGGTCGATCGGAAACAAAAACCGCGACAGGGGCAATTTCGTCATTTTTCGCGACGGTCTCGGAATGGGCTAAAATTTGATAGGTCGATCGGAGACCGAAATCGCAACAGGGTCAATTTCGTCATTTCTCGCGACGGTGTCGGAATGAGCTAAAATTCGACAGGTTGATCGGAAGCAAAAATCGCGCTAGGGGCAATTTCGTCAATTTTCCCGACAGTGTCGGAATGGACTGAAATTTGGCACGTTGATTGGAAACAAAAATCGCGCGGGGGCAATTTCGTAATTTTTTGTGACGGTGTCGGAGTGGGCTAAAATTTGACCGGTTGATCAAAAGAACAAACCGCGCTAGGGGTAATTTCGTCATTTTTCGCGACGGTGTCGGAATGGGCTGAAATTTAGCAGGTTGATTGGAAACAAAAAATGCGCTAGGTGCAATTTCGTCATCGTTCGCAACGGTGTCGGAATGGGTGAAAATTTAAAGGTTGATTGGGATCAAAAGTTGCTTCGGGGGCAATTTCGTCATTTTTCGCGACAGTGTCAAAATGGACTGAAATTTGACAGGTTGATCGGAAGCAAAAACCGCGCTACGGGTAATTTCGTCATTTTTCGCGACCCCTTCGGAATGGGCTGAAATTTGGCAGGTTGATTGGAAACAAAAATTGTGCCGGGGCAATTTCGTCAATCTTCGCGACGGTGTCGGAATGTGCTGAAATTTAGCAGGTTGATTGTAAACAAAAATCGCGCAGAGGGAATTTCGTCATTTTTCGCGATGGAGTCGAAATGTGCTAAAATTTGACAGGTCGATCGGAAACAAAAACCGCGCCAGGTGCAATTTCGTCATTTTTCGCGACGGTGTCAGAATGGGCTAAAATTTAATAGGTCGATCGGAAACAAAAATCGCGACAAGGGCAATTTCATCATTTTTCGCGACGGTGTCGGAATGGGCTAAAATTTGATAGGTCGATCGGAGACCAAAATCGCGACAAGGTCAATTTCGTCATTTTTCGCGACGGTGTCGGAATTGGCTAAAATTTGACAAGTTGATCGGAAGCAAAAATCGTGCTTGGGACAATTTCGTAAATTTTCCTGATAGTGTCGGAATGGGCTGAAATTTGGCAGGTTGATTGGAAACAAAAATAGTGCTGGGGGCAATTTCGTCATTTTTCGCGACGGTGTCGGAATGGGCTGAAATTTGACAGGTTGATTGGACACAAATCGTGCCGGGGGCAATTTCATCATATTTCGCGACGGTGTCGGAATGGACTAAAATTTGACAGGTTGATAGGAAACGAAAACCGCGCCGAGTGCAATTTTGTCTTTTTTCGTAACGCTGTCAGAATGGGTTGAAATTTGGCAGGTTGATTGGAAACAAAAATCGCGCCGTGGCAATTTCGTCATTTTTCGCGACGGAGTCGGAATGGGCTAAAATTTGACAGGTAGATCGGAAACAAAAACCGCGACAGGGGCAATTTCGTCATTTTTCGAGACGGTGTCGGAATGGGCTAAAATTTGACAGGTCGATCGGAGACCAAAATCACGACAGGGTCAATTTTGTCATTTTTCGCGACGGTGTCGGAATGGGCTAAAATTTGACAGGTTGATCGGAAGCAAAAATCGCGCTAGGGGCAATTTCGTCAATTTTCCCGACAGTGTCGGAATGGACTGAAATTTGGCACGTTGATTGGAAACAAAAATCGCGCGGGGGCAATTTCGTAATTTTTCGTGACGGTGTCGGAGTGGGCTAAAATTCGGCAGGTTGATTGGAAACACAAACCGCTCTAGGGGCAATTTCGTCATTTTTCACGACGGTGCTGGAATGGGCTGAAATTTGGCAGGTGGATCGGAAACAAAAATTGCGCCAGGTGCAACTTCGTCATTTTTCGCGACGGTGTCGGAATGGGCTAAAATTTGACAGGTCGATCGGAAACAAAAATCGCGACAGGGG
>NW_019228210.1:0-708 GCF_002742605.1 Olea europaea var. sylvestris
CCACAATTAAAAAATATTTTTATTAAGTACACCACAATGATATTACAAATATAACCCTAGTCTAATTGGAAAGATAGAGAAAAAAATATACGTACACCACACTCATTTTCTTCTTTATTATTACTCTCGATTTTGTCATTGACCCTCATCGCCTCAGCCACAGCCGCCAAAACTCCTCTTCATCATGGTACCATGAACCACCTGTTCCTCACTTTTTCAGCAAATGCTTCTCGCCATTGTTCTTCCCAATGGCTTCATTATCTACTTCTTGGTCAGAGCCTCCTCTACAAGCGAATTTGACTGAACCATAGTTGGCCAGAAAGGGATATTGGGATAAACCTCATGGTCTCAAGATTCAACCTGGTTCAAAAGGCTTCTAACCCAATCTGGATCCGAGAACAAGTGCTTCTCTAACTTTTTTCTTTTCTCTTCTAGAAAACTCATTCAGATTGTACATTATGCACTTGCCAAGGACAAAAATAGACTTACACGTGTATGCTAGCTGATTATCATGTGTCCTTGATTACCTGTATCAATACGAGTCCTCATATGGAGAATTTTATTTGTGCTATCATTTATAATGGAGATTTCCATAGTGATGATGAGTTTGTAAAAAAAGAAAAAGAAAAAAAAAACTAAATTATGGAGATTTACAACATTAGAAATTCTCACAGTGACGTGCCTAAATTATCATTGTCCACACGACTC
>NW_019228210.1:2415-11137 GCF_002742605.1 Olea europaea var. sylvestris
ATATTAAAAGTGTTTACAACCTAAATCGATTGCATTTAGGGCATAACACTTACAAGTAGCATCAAATTTCAGCCATAGTTCTATGTACGGCTAGTCAGGTCTAATGATGCGAGAAGCATGCAAAGTTCATTCACAATGACTATAAATGAAAGTGGTATGATTCAATTATATAAATGAATGGATTTTATTGACTTATGTTATTTATTACTTGAATTTGCAAACTAGCTACTTGTTGGGTCGGGTCATTTTGTCAAGCTGAAATTCTTTTTATTAATAAAAATGGTAAATTTGATTCCAAAGTTAGGTATCCGAATTTTCGATTCAAAAATAAAGAATTAAGTTAGACTAGTTGGTTCTCAGTTCTCAGTTCTAGTTCCTATTTTTATTTTGAAATCGGACTAGAACCTTCAATTTCAAATCAAATGAGGTTCGGGATGTTCAATTTCGATTAAAACGTCCACTCCTAATCTGAAATATATTAATCAAAGATATACTCGTTAACATTATAAATAAATATTAACTACATCCAATGCAATGTTTCATGCTAGAACTAGCTCAGCCATTCAGTACAAAGGCCATCCCTTGATCTGGTGGCACAGAAGCTAATAATTATCACCACTACTTTTGCATGGTAGAGGTCAGCCGGTGGTGGTGGCTTTAGGTTACTCCGGCGGAATAGACATGTTCTGTGCCATTAACGTACCTACCTATTCAAGAAAATTTTGTTATACAAATGGTTGAATCTCAACTGTTTAAGCTCATCCCCTTTGTGAGGTGAAATTCTAGCAATAACAAAGGTGATACCAGGCTCAGTTTCCACCAAATATCGACACAACCACGATTGAGACAACACCCAACTTTCACTTTCTTTCTTCCCACCCACGGTTGCTATTTATACTCACAAAGAGTCGGCCAAGATGATGAACAATATAGCCCAAGAGAAAACCACACATGTTATTTGAAAGAAAGATGTCGAGAATCAAGATCACAGAAAGAGATGGAGAGTTCTTCATAGTGGAGGCATGGAAGGAGCCGTAAGTTATAGACTAGTGAGTGGCCAAAAATGGTGAGTTAGGTTAGGTTAACTTAGTGATCCAAACAAGGCTCAATACAAAGATAATGGGCTCCAAATGAATACCATAGCCCTCCAAGTAAATGGGATGGACCACGAGCAATATTATTAAAATAGGTTGCTCTAACGGTCCATAGAAAATTGGGTTGGTTGTCTCGATGATAGTGTCGATATATAATTATATCATATGGCCAAGGCTGACTGATAATAAATAAAATCGAGGTTACATCATTGTTCGGGAGTTCGTTTGACAACAAATTGCCTAACAACCTCCACCTTGGTGTCAAAGGACTTGCAAAAGAAAATGTCTCCCATTAGTGACACCTCTAATAGAAAACTAATAAAATTGAAAATCATTTACCTGTACCAATGTTTAGAAGTTCCTTGCAACTTCTAAACTTTGCCAGTGGCAGCACATTCGTCCCCATATCGGAAGGATTGTAGTGGGTGTGGACCTTTTCAAGTCTTACCACCTTTTGAGATACTATATCTCTAATGAAGTGGAATCTAACATCAATGTGTTTAGTGCGGTCGTGAAAAATGGGGTTCTTGCACAAATGTATAGATGACTGACTGACTATCAGAATACACTACCATATAATCATTCAAGACACATAGTTCATGAAATAGACCTCTAAGCCATAGAGCTTCTTTAATAGTTTTAGTGGTGTCAATATATTCTGATTCTGTAGTGGATAGTGCAATAATATGTTGTAACTATGATTTCCAACTAACACATGAATTAGATAAGGTAAACACGTAAGACGAAATGGATTTCCTACCATCCCTATCTCCTGCATAATCAGCATCTACAAACCTTTTAATTTTATACATTCTTTATTAGCACTAAACTTTAAACCTACGTCACTTATACCCTTCAAGTACTTTAATAGCCACTTTAGCGCTTCCCAATGTTCAGGGCTTGGATTAGCCATGTACCTACTGAGAGTACTAACAGCAAAACCTAAATCCAGTCTAGTGCAAACCATCAAATACATTATGGAACCAATCACATTAGAGTAAGGCACTCTACTCATATATTCTACTTCACATTCATTGTAAGAAGATTGTTCATTCGATAAAATAAAATGATTAGCAAGAGACAACGTGACAGGTTTGCAATCAGTAATATTAAATTTTTTCAATACTTTAGATATGTATGGAGATTGATGCAAGAACAAAATGGAATTTGACCTATCTCTTTCTATTTCCATGCCTAGGATTCTCTTAGCCTTACTTAGGTCTTTCATATCAAATTCACCACTTAATTTTGCTTTTATGTTATTTATCCACTTAGAGGATGGTCCAATCAAGAGCATGTCGTCCACATAGAGTAACAAAAATAGATAATTATCATCAGTCTCATTGTGTTAAAAATACAAGCAGCGATCAAGTTTACTTCTTTGGAACCCTATAGTGAGTACAAAAGAATCAAACCTCTTGTACCGCTGTCTAGGAGATTGTTTTAACCCATACAAGGATCTTCTCAGAAAACACACATAATCAGGTTTTGACTTATCCTTAAAACCTTTTGGTTGATTCATGAAGATTTGTTCATCAAGCTCACCATGTAAAAAGGTGATTTTTACATCAAGTTGTTCAAGTTCCCAATCAAAGTGTGCAACTAATGCGAGCATGACCCTAATAATGGTGTACTTAACAACTAGTGAGAAAATCTCATTTTGTGTGTGTAACCTTTAGCCACTAACCTAGCTTTAAACCTTAAGGGTTCTGAGCTACTAGTACTTTCCTTAATCTTAAAGACCCATTTGCAATCAACAATTGATTTGTTCTTAGGCTTAGGTACCAGCTCTCAAGTATGATTCTTTTCTAGAGAACTCATCTCTTCTTTCCTTGCCTTAAGCCATTCATTAGATTGATCACTGCCTATCGCATCTTTAAAGGTGTTTAGCTCTTTATCAGCAAGTTCTTCATAACTAGTATGGGCGAAAGCTAATTCAGATTCAAAATCGAACCTTCTAGGTTTTCTCGTTTGTCTCCTCTCTCTATCCCTAACTAAGTTGTAGTTAGCTAAAGGATTTTTTTCCTCATAGTGCTCTTCTATCACTACTTCGTTACTATTCTCCTCCTCAGGTTCCTGAACTTGAATCTCCACCTCATTAGGAGCAGTAGGGACAGGTGTACTGAGCTTTCCTAACTCCACCTTAAACGGGTCTCTCTCTTCACCTGGTTCAGTTTCACTCTCAGGTTCAGTTTTCCCTTTAATACACGGCATCTCATTCTCGTTAAACGTGACATCCCTACTTATGATGATCTTAATCCCTTTTTGGCTTCTATCCCATAACCTATAACCCTTAACACCCTTGGGATATCCTAGAAAGACACAATTCCTAGCTCTAGGTTCCAGCTTTCCCTTACTCTGATGAGAAAATCCAGTACAGCCAAAAGTTTTAAGCTTCGAGTAATCACTCAATTTACCTGACCATCTCTCATGCGGAGTGTCACCATTCAATGCAGTTGAAGGAGTCAGTTAATCAAATAACAAGCAGTCATAACAGCCTCACCACAAAATGACTTGGGAACACCAGAACGTAACATCATGCAACGTACTTTATCAAGTATGGTCCTATTCATCCTTTCCGCTACCCCATTTTGCTGAGGAGTGTAAGGAACGGTCTTATGTCTAATTATGCCGCTTTCTTTACACATACTATCAAATACCGTATTGTAGAATTCTAGGTTGTTAACTGTCCTTAAAAATTTGATTTTCTTGCCAGTTTGGTTTTCCACTTGTCTCTTCCAATTATTAAAACTATTAAAAGTATGAGATTTATCTTTCAATAGATAGACCCATAATTTTTCTAGTATAGTCATCGATAATAGACAAGAAATACCTATTCCCACCCGATATGGGATTACTAGTAGGACCCCACAGATTAGAGTGCACATATTCAAGCGTGCCTTTAGCTCTATTAACACTCGTGGAGAACGAAGTTTTATGATGCTTACCAAGCACACAATGATCACAAAATGACAAATCTAACACACAGTCATTACCAAACGCACCTTTTTCATTAAGTAGTTTAAGTCCCTTGCTGCCTATGTGAGCAAGTCTATTATGCTATGTATGCGTGTGATCAATCTTGGCAGAAGAGATAGAGGAGTTCAAACCTCTAAACACTTTCCCAGTAGTAATATAGATATCGTTTTTCTTAATTCCCTTAATGGAAAATAAAGCACCCTTGATCATTTTTAGCATACCAATTCCAATTTTACTAGTGAAGTCATCCTTTTCAAGTCTCCCTACTGGAATCAGATTTCTAAACAATTCAGGAATATATCTAACATCATTTAACATGTATACAAAACCTGTGTCAAATTTTACGTTTATATCACCAATTCCAACAATAGTATAAGCAAAGTTATCACAACAATAGATTCATGCAATTTATAAAATCAATTCTTTTCAGACGTCGCATGAAAAGATGCACCAGAGTCAAGTATCCACTCATGCATGCGGGAATTAGTAGTTAGATTTAATTCAGCAATATATGCAATGGGAGTTGTAATCATATAGACCTCACCACCATCAATATCAGAAGTAGATGCTACACATTGACCTCATCTCTCTCCTTAACCTTTAGCGTACCCTTTTCCTTATGATAATCCTTTAAAAAATGTCCCATCTTTTCACAACCATAGCATTTTCTTGCCTTAGTCCTAGATTTTGATCTAGACCTTCTTCTTTTTCCCTTCATTTGACTCGCCACTAATTTGATATCCATCATGACTATTTTGCCTAAATTGAGTTCTACCCCGCATCATATGTACCTCACCGTTCCTCTTATCGTGTTTTTCAGCCCCAATTTCCATTTCTTTACTTTTAAGGGAGTCTATGACAATCTCAGGTGTCAACGTGTCTCTGCCATACTTAATAGCGTTCTTAACTATCTTATAGGAATTAGGAAGAGCATTGAGCAAAATTATAGCCTTATAAGTTTCGGATACAGTCTCATCACAATTAACTATATCTTGCACCAATTTGTTAAACACGTCTAAATTGTCATCGAGATCCTTTGAATGATCTATTTTAAAATTGAAAAAAACGTTCGAGCAAGTAAAGTTTATTCGGTGTAGACTTAAGCAAATATAAGTCTTCCAATTTTTTCCAAAGTTCTTTAGTGGTTTTCAATTTACCCACCCTTCTTAAAACGACATCAGACAAGTGTAAAATGATTGAGGTATAAGCAAGCTCATCGACTTCTTCTCTTTGTTCTTGTGAAAAATCAGTTGAAAAATTGCCTTCAATGGCCTTTGAAACTTTTTGTTTGACTAAAATGCCTTTCACTTTTTGTTGCCAAATAGCAAAATCACCCTTTCCATTAAAAATCTCCAAATCAAAGTTGTGAGTTATCATCTTTAAACAATAGTTAAAGAGTGCACAAAAAATACAATCAAACCACACAAAGTAATCTTAGGGTTTCAAATAATATATGCCGTTCAAGATTCTCAGGGTTTCGTAAGACTCGAGGTCTTAGATCAAGGGAATGTTTGAAAACGGGTAAGGTCACGGTAATTCTAATGAAATGGATAAGTAGGGAAAATAACAATGCAACAGAAAACTACGTCTAATAGATAATTAGTTTCACGACAGTTATATCATTGAGGCTCAAATACTGATTTAACTAAAAGACAAATACTCAATCAAATAATCAAGAGCACGTAACCCTAATTTCTAGCATAAGCAACGGTTGCCAAGCAATGGCAATCCCCAAACCTAATGATCACCCCACATGATGATCTGCTAGTCCAAAAATATAAAGGTTTCAGGCAATTTACTAGAGCGGACCTATCTGAGTCTGTAATGTGGAGAGATGCGAATTTGCTGCTTTAGGGCCACCACTATTTGGCCTAAAGGTTCAGTAAATATAACAGTTCGTTCAGTAACAAATGCAGATTGTAATCGGGGGCAAAATCGTCCAAAATTTTCCTCACAACCTGAAACACTAAACCAAATACATTAGTACGTTCAAGGAATCAACATAATTGAAGTGGCACAAAAAAACCATGCCGGACAGCCACGCGCTGCCGCTGCTGTCCGTCACCGACGCCAGATGCCTCACCACCGGAGGCACCTCCACCTGCTGGTTATGGGTCCGGCCTCCGTTTGTCCAACGGAGGTCGCGTTTGGTCAGAATTGGCAAAGTTCAGTTCGGCCAAAGCCTAAGAATCGCGCTCCTCTTCGTGATTTAGCCCAGTTTTTGAACCAATCTTCTACCACAACGCTCTGATACCAGTTGTGAGGTGAAATTCCAGCAATAACCAAGGTGATATCGGGCTCAGTTTTCGCCAAATATCGACACAACCACGATTGAGACAACACCCAACTTTCACTTTCTTTCTTCCCGCCTACTGTTGCTATTTATACTCACAAAGAGTCGGCCAAAATGAAGAACAATATAGCCCAAGAGAAAACCACACATGTTATTTGAAAGAAAGAGACCGAGAATCAAGATCACAAAAAGAGATGGAGAGTTCTTCATAGTGGAGGCGTGAAAGGAGCCGTAAGTTATAGACTAGTGAGTGGCCAAAAATGGTAAGTTAGGTTTGGTTAACTTAGTGGTCCAAACAAGGCTCAACACAAAGATAATGGGCTGCAAATGAATACCATAGCCCTCCAAGTAAATGGGACGGACCACAGCAACACTATTAAAATATGTTGCTTCTAACGGTCCATAGAAAATTGGGTTGGATTGTCTTGATGATAGTGTCGATATATAATTCAATCATATGGCCAAGACCGACTGATAATAAATAAAATCGAGGTTACATCATTGTCCGGGAGGTCGTTTGACAACAAATTGCCTAACATCTTTCATCAATTCTGCATAAGTAGACAACACACTCTACTGATAAATCCCCATACTCAGCATTGTTATTAGTTTCATAAAGTTGAGCGAAAAAGAAGGTCACCAAGGCTTTAATCGGGATCAACTTCTCCAATAATCGACACCACTATGAAATCAACCCAAAATTCATCAAACCACCTTTCACTCATGGTTGTTCCTTGTTCACCTACATAGGATGTGTAATGAAGATATAATCACAAAGATGAATAACCACAAAGGCAGTGAAGGAGGTAGTAGGTAGAAATCATTGAGAGAGCCACCGTTTTCACATATAAGAAAGAGAGACAGAGATCGAAATCGTATGACCAAGAGACAAGGCAACCCAAGATATATAGAGGTATCAATTATGGTACAGTGATGGGTTGAGCCCAATGTAGGGGTAAGTGAGCTGTTAAGTGGGTTACCCAATATTAGCCGTCCAAGTAAGTGAAATGGATTATGAGCGGCACTAATTAAATTAGGCTACTTTAAATGGCCCAAACAACTTTTGGGTCAGATTATTACATTATAATGTCTATTTATTGTTTAGTTATTTGATTGATGCCGACTGAGAAAAACATATCGAGTTATATCATAGCTCGGGAGGTCGTTTGACAACAATTTGCCTAACAAACCTCCACCTTGGTGTCAAAGGATGTGCAAAGAGACATTATCCCTTATTAGTAATACTTTCAATGTAGGGAACCGATAAAATTAAAAATTAGTTAGATTAACTGATGTTTAGAAGGTCCTTGCAACTTCTAAACTTTACCAACGATAGCACCTTAGTGCCCATGTCTGAAGGATAGCACCTTAGTGCCCATGTCTGAAGGATAGCATCTTAGTGCCCATGTCTGAAGGATTATACTGTGTACGTATATTTTTAGTCTTTCAACTTCTTATGACATAATATCTCTAAGTAATCTAACATCAATGTATTTGGTGCATTCGTAAAAGATAGGATTTTAACAAAGATGTATAGAAGAGTGAATATCTAAATATACTACCAGGTAGTCATTTAGAACACAGAGTTCATGCAACAAACCTCTAAGTCACAAAGCTTTTTTAGTTGCTTCAGTGGTGGTAATATATCCTAATTTGGTCGTGGATAGTGCAATTAAGTGTTGTAACTATGATTTTCAACTAATGCAAGAGTTAGACAAAGTAAATAGGATGAAGCAGGGGCGGACCCACAGTGGGTCCTAGTGGGTCACATGACCCACTAGCTTAAAGTAGGATTTCTTTTTTTCTTTTTGCCTTTTTTGTTTTTTTTTACTCTTACCAATGAGAGAAAGCAGAGAAGGCGGTGGTACTAGTACTACTAACTGCTATGCCTAGTTTTTGGTGCATTGTGTACTTTGTTAGTATCATTGGTTAGTCTTTTGTTTTTTTGTCAAATTGATCCATTATTCCTTTTTTATTTGGAAATAAGTCATTTAAGTTTATTTTATATGCATTTTGAAAGAGTATCTAGCTCGAAATGATAAGTCATGTTTTTCTTCAATCACACATTCTTACAATAAAATATTTTACATATGAAAAAAATTTTCCTATTTTTTAACTACATTTTATCCCAAAAATTTATTATTTAAAATAATATTTCTTTAAAAAAAAGGGTCACCAAACGTGGGCTAATTAGATGACTACTTTAGAACAAATTATAAGAAAGATGAGTTTTGAAAATAGAAATATACATAAAAGTTTGAATCACTATTTTTAAATACATTTTTCCCAAAATCTATTTTTAATGGAGCCAAAGCATGGTATTTTTAAGTGTTCAAATTTTTGGGTTTCAAAATTT
>NW_019228210.1:15265-22352 GCF_002742605.1 Olea europaea var. sylvestris
GAAATTAATGATATAAGTACGTTCAGAAAATTAAAATGAGCAACGTGTCTGAAGTATGCTTTTCGAGAATTGTTGCCACCATCACGTGCCATGTAAGGATGAGTGTCTCCACTTGTAGAAACTGGGTATGACCTTAGTTTGCTTGGCCTGTCATTGGTTTGGCCGAAATTGCAGTTTTCATATTCGGTCCCTTCGAAAAAACCAACAAGATTGGAACTTATTTTGGTCAATTTACGGCTAGATAGACCCCTAATTGTTCTGATACCAGATGTTGAGCGAAAAAGAAGGCCACCAGAGCTCAGTTTCTCCAATATTCGACACTACTATGAAATCAACCCAAAATCCCTCAAACCACCTTTTCACTCACGATTGCTCCTTGTTCATCCACTTAGGATGTATAATGAAGATATAATCACAAATAACCACAAAGGCAGTGAAGTAGACAGTAGGCAGAAATCACAAAGAGAGCAGCCCGTTTTCACTTGCAAGGAAAAGAAAGATAGTGAAATCATATGACCAAGAGACGAGGCAACCCAAGATATATAGGTTTCAATTAGGGTATAATGATGGGTCAAGTCCAATATGGAGATAAGTGGGTTACCCACTATTAGCCGTCCAAGTAAGTAAAATGGGCCTGAGTAGTATTAATTAAAGGGATAACCACATATCTACTATATTATATAAACATGTTTCACATTTAACAAAGTCCCTTAAAACTTTCATAATTCAGGTGATAATTGAAAATATTAAATATATAAAAATATAATGTTATATACGTTAAATTTGGATTAAAAACTTATATTCTTCTACAAATTACTAATATACCATAATTAAAGACATTTTTTATTTTCCAACCCTAATCAAGCGAGATTTTCTCTCTCTACAAAATGGGTTCCACAAAAACTCTCTCCCTAAACAACAGATTCACCAAAAACTCTCCAAAATATCACGAAAATTTCGCTGGCATTCTCTGCAATCGATCAATAACGTTGATATGCTGCTAATTTTCATTTAATTGGAGAAAGTCGAAGTTTGAATATGGAAGAATTCAATTTGCCCAAAGCAGAAATTGAAGTTTTTTTAATCTAACTTTGAAGGTAAGCATATAATTACTTCGTATAACTTATGATTTTGAAGAAACAGGTGTTTTCGAAGCTATTGAAACATTTATCCAAACATAATTAGAGATTTCACGCCGTTAAGAATAAACTATATTTTGCCCTGTGTGTGACGTGTGTTTTTTCATTAACCATTGGTAGTATTCAATTTTTGTTTTTCAATTTACAGTCATGAATGTGTTGATCAATGACTGTTTATGTGATTCAATCACATTGGTGCATATTTCTGTTAATTGTGACTAGTTGTGACCACTGAATTAAATAGATTGTGACATATATGTTAAATGTCTTAACAGTCCATAGGTAGAATTAGTTTATTCTGTGATTAATGTCATTGCATTGAAAATTGATTCTCTGCGACAGTAAATTTGTTGATCGTATGTGAATTTCTTTACATTAAATAACTTCTATGACCTATATTGATATATCTGTGACTTCTTCATCTGTGACATGTATTCATCAATGTCATTGCATCTGATCGTTTCCTGATTTTAGTGAATGAAGTGTGACATGCTGTTATTTGTTTGTGATCAGGGATGACAATTTTGGACGTTTGCCTGTTATATGGAGGTCACACATCACTTATACTAGTGAATAATACGTGCACGTATGATGAGTTGGTTAACCTTGTTATTTCAGAATTGGGGCTTAATCATGCAGAAGTAGGTGTGAGATTAACATATTCTTTGGATTCTAGTTTACCTCTAGTTCGGATACTAAGTAATAATAATGTCTTAACGTATTTGAGGCTAAGATCTTTGGATGGCATTGTATCGAACTATCCTATTACAGTTGATGTTATCACTATAGACTCATGGCAGTCAACAGGTGCATTGCAATGCCCAGAGTCATCAATTACTACCTTTGAGTCATCGGCTAATGTGTTTTCTTTACAACAAATAGCTCAGGATATATGTGATTCAGTTACTACAATTGAGAACGGAAACATTGAAGAAGATGTGACATTGATATCTCAAGCAAATGTTAGAGAAGTAGTGGAGGGAAATGTTTTCCGCAATAAGGAAGTACTGAAAATGAGTTTGGCCCTCTATGCCATACAAAACAAATTTGAATATAAAGTGTTGAGATCAGACAAAAAAGAGTATGTAATAAAGTGTTCCCAAGATGATTGCAAGTGGATATTTAGATCTTCACGCTTGGGAGAAACGAAAATGTTTAAGATCAGGGAAATCTATAATGGTCTCAATGGTGTCAAACTACATTAGGTACAAATACACTTCCTCACATACAATATACACTCCTAATGATATCTCAAATGACATGTTGCACAAATATGGAGTATCGGTAAATTATATGAAGGCATGAAGGTCACGTGAGCAGACATTAAAATTGATTAGAGGTGATCCAACAATATCGTTTCAGTTGCTACCTTCTTATTTTTTTATGTTACAACAGATGAACATAGGGACAGTTACACGAATAGAAACTGATCATTTAGATAGATTTAAATATTATTTTATGGCTTTGGGTGCATCGATTGCTAGTTGGAAATATTGTAGGCCAGTCATTGTTGTTGATGGTACATATTTAAATGGTCACTACGGCGGTACACTCTTTACAGCTTGTACGCAAGATGCAAACAATAATATCTTTATACTAGCTTTTGGGATTGGGGAGAATGAAAACGATAAGTCCTGGAGATGGTTTCTTGAGATGTTGAAGAGGGCGTATGGATCTAGAGATGGATTATGTATAGTATCTGATAGACACAATAGCATAAGAAATGCTATTGAATTTGTATATCCAGAGGCAATGCATGGGATCTGTTCATACCATTTGCTGAAAAATTTGAAGTCACATTATGCAAAATCAGGTCACAATGTCACATATGCATTCAATTCTGTTGTAAGAGATTATACAATGGATGAATTTGAATACCAAATGCAGCAATTGGACTCAATAAATGAAGATATCAGAGGATATTTGGTATGTGATTGTCTGAAGCATATGTTATATGACTTCCTGTCACTTTTTTGTGATGCTATGAAATTTTTATGAATATCTGTGATCACGTATGTTTAATGTACAAACTACATTTCATTTTTTATTACATGAAATTGAAACATAATTATGAATGAAATATACAATGCATATTTAGCATGTGGTCTCATTTATAATTGAAAACATAATATAGTTTTATGAATGTGTCCATTTGTGACCTGTTCTGTGATAATACTGACTATCTGTGAACTTTTTAGAGTTAACTGTGACCATATGTGACTTGTTACTTGAATCTATTATCTAATAACTAAAATTATTTTGTAGTTGGATGTTGGATATGAAAAATGGTCAAGATTGCACATGCCAACCAATAGATACTCTACTTTGACATCAAACATAGTATAATCTGTTAACGCAGTCACAAAGACGGCAAAAAATTACCCCGTTAAAGCACTTCTAGAATCATTGAGGCAAATGGTCCAATCTTGGTTTTGGAAAAATAAAGATGACGTGCATGGCACTTTCACAAAGCTTGCAACAAAATATGAGAAATTGTTAAGGGAAATGAGCAATGATGTGAGAAATCTAAAGATAAAAACAAAAAAACTATGTTTATTATGTTGATCACAAGTATAACTTTAAATATTTTTTATTTTTAGGTTTTACCTGCAAATCACACTTTGTTTGAAGTGAGGAACAATTCTTCATCATACATGATTGATATAACTCTACATACATGTAGTTGTAGAATGTTTCAAGTGGATCAACTTCCCTATCCACATGCACTGACAGTAATAGCAACATTAAAGCTGAATGTATATGACTTTTGCTCTATGTATTACACAATATATGCATATCTAAATACCTACAAAGAGACTGTCTTTCCTGTAGGTAATAAATTAGAATGAAATTTTCCAGAAGATGTAAGTAATAGAGTTGTTTTTGCTCCAAACCAAAAGAGAAGCTCTGGACGGCCTACTGAGAAGAGAAAGAAGCCAGCATATGAAAGATCACAAGTTGTGATATGTGAAAGATGCGGTGAATTCAGGCACAATCGTCAAACATGCAGGAACTTGGTGCCGCTTAACCAGAATGACAAAAAATTGAAAATAAAGAAAGATCCAAAGAAATTCAAGTAGCTAAGCATAATTTTTTTACACAATGATATTCTTTGTAATTGCAAATTGTTTCATTTTATTGCCGAATAACGTATTTTTTGGATTATACGAGTTGATAGATTTATGCATTGAGCTTTCATTATATCTCACGATGTCACTTATTTCTGGAAAAGGGCTGTTTAAATAAACATTGATTGTAACTCTGTTTTTGATTATTGTACCGTCTATGACCATTTCAAGCATAAAATAAGCTCTTTTTTTTTTGTTTAACTTGTGTGTTCAAACTAAATCTGAATGTCATCTTCCATTAGATGGGGACCAATTCTATGCTTACTTCTTTTGTAAGAGTGTCAATGATAAATGTTAAGAATTTGTGACCATTTGTGACCTGTTCATATGTAACAAGTTAACCAAAACTATTCGTGACCATCTGTGACTTATAGTTATATAAGAAAGTACTCATATGTGACCACTTGTGATCTATTCAAGTCATGTAAATTAACCAACTGTTGCTATTTGTGACGATTTGTGACTTGCGGTTATATAACACATTACTCGCATGTGACTATTTGTAACATGTTTAGACTGTGCAGTATTCTCACGTGACCTGTTCAGACCGTGCGAATATAGACTTTTACATCCATAAAAAACATAGATGATATAAACAAAATCATTCACATAAACACCAATACTTTCACCTTGCACCAATTGACAAAAACAAATTCAAATTCAATTCCAGAACATATTACAAAGATAACATCTATCAACTACATCATAAAAATATCTGTTTATCTAATTTTGAACAGCTATCAATCTAATCCATCATGAAAACAATGCCATCAACAGGAGTTCATTCATCTGACTTTGAACTTTCTTTCCAATCTGCTTCAGTTGTTTGTTTTTGAACAGCAACGCTGCAATTTCAAGTCTAGCATTTCCAGCATCAAATGACATTGGCATATTCCCAAGATCATTGTGCAACAAATATTGTGCATACTTTATCACAAAAACCCCACAATCATGCCTGTAATATTTAAAAAAGACAAACCATAAGTAATTATTAAATGTTGATGGAAAATGATAAAACTTGCAATGCCTATAACAAAACTTACCCATTTTGTTGTTGGGGTAAACCACGGACAATATTAACATGCAGTTCCCCAAATTTGTCACCAATACTATCACTAGTTTCCTTCCATAGCCCGACAAATTTTAACAGGTGTGTAAGAATCTTCACAAGCGATAAAACCCCTTTACGAACCTTGTTGTCCTTGTATGATTTGTTGCTTGAATTATATATGTAAAGGACATGGTTAGTAATATCAAGTTGCCCTAACATCCAATGAGCATGATTTGTGGGCATAATGGGCATCAACACAGATTCAACTTCTCTCCAAGCAATATTAAATGATAATCGTTCACCATTGATGGTTTTGATTAGCTCATCCTTCATCTCAACAATGCTTAGGTCTTGAATAAATTTGGAATATGTCGACTTGATTGACATATCAAATATCCAGTCTGTAGTGGTAGCTTTCATCTTCACACCTTCACCGAACTTAGCAAGTTGTCTTATGTAAAGAAAGTATGCATCCAAGTGCTGTAATAAGAAAGAATATACATAAGTAATACAAAACTACTATGCATATGTGGAAAATGGCGAAAAAATTGTACCGTGCTGTTCAATGATGAATTAGAATCAATCAACGTATGCCACCAAGTTTTATAACGAACAGTGACAGCGCCACATACAAATTGATGACTTATCACGTTATCTGCATCGTTAAACTTTACCCTGTGCACACACATATGCCCTCATCAAACAAAGAATAAGATTGTGACCAATTTATTTCTGTCAGTGACCAGAAATGCTGTAGTCAGAAAAAAAAATGGAAGGTCACAATTCACTAAAAACACTTAAAATCTACATTTAATTTACTTGTTCTTGGGCTTGTATTCTCTGTTAAACCAATTCTTAAATGAACTCAGATCTGTGCTATCAACTCCTTTCGAATAATTTTGGAACACAACATTTACAATGTTAGATTTTGATCCAGTAGCAACATGACGTGGATCGACCTTAACAAAATGTGACTGCAGAGTTTTCGATGGCTTTTGTGCTCTCTTCACAGGTAGTCCAGATGATGGTGGTGCAAGTGTATCTTCCTAAATAAAAAACATAAAAACAACATTTCTTAAATTAGTGTATGACAATAAATCTGAATTTATAATATGAAAACACTAAATGTTTCATTAAACTGACATCTTTGGAATGAAGTTCAGTAGACTCCAACATGCGTGCAATAGCCTCATCAACCTGATCCTGCACTTCTTTACTCGCAAAAAATGTATCATCAGAGTTTTTAGGTGTCTTTGAGGAGCCAACTCCTAGATCAAATGAAGGATATTCAAGAACATAGCCATCATGAACATGTGAAAACTCAGGTGCCATGTGACCCTTTTCCACTTTTTTAGCCATGTCATCACCTTTTTGCTCGGGTTCTATGTGAACATCGTCACTTTTTTCAGCAACATCATCACCTTTTGGCTCAGCTTCCATGTGACCCTTGCCCTTTTTGTCAACATCATCATCATCTTTCGACACTTGTTCCGTCAAAACATCTTTACCACTCAACTTCTTATGAAGTTCATCCATCACTGAAGATAAAATGTCAGAAACAGATTCAACAAAATTTTTAAGAGACAACTTGATGTCACTCAAGCTATCTTTCAACACATTATGACTCTAAATGACAACATTGAGCTTTAAAGAATTGTTTGATTAACGCATGTTTACATTCATCTTAGATAGTTCTGACTTCATCGACATAAGCTCCTCTTTCAACCCCTTATTCTCCGCTTGGAGCTTAGTTATTTCCTTATCAATCA
>NW_019228210.1:24911-48808 GCF_002742605.1 Olea europaea var. sylvestris
TTTTTGCTGAAGAAGAATCTCCTTCAACATATTTCCTCTTTCCTTTATCATTCTCCATCATTTTCGCACCAACACTACGAGTTTTTGCCATTCCAAACACAACTATTGTTGAAACTAAAATTTAATAAACTATTGTACAGTTCGTAGTAGTGGAGAAACAAAGTGGGAGGTTACTTTACTGTATTAGAGAGAGAGGGGGGGGAGAGAGAGAGAGAGAGAGAGAGCAACGTCGTTGCTGTATTCCAGGTAGAGATAGAGAGAAGAAGAGAGAGAAGAACGTGATTTCTGCATTGCACTGTAGAGAGAGAGAAAGACAGATTATGGTAAAATGCGAAGGACGTGGGTTGGATGATCAGTGATTACGTGCAGCAGTAATATGAAAACTGTGTAATTCAGATATAGAGGGTCCAGATTTCATCACGAAAATGAACAATTAGTTTATAATTATTATTAATTTTAAAATAAATAATTAACACCTGATTTTAGAAAATTAAACCTAATCAGCCTAGTTTTGAAATGTAAAGTTTATAAGTATGGTTTTACGTTATTTTTCCTTAATTAAATTAGGCTGCTTCAAATGGTCAAACAATTTCTGGGTCGAGTTATTTCATTACGGTATCGATTTACTGTTCAGTCATTTGCTCGATGCCAACTGAGAAAAAACATACGGAGTTACATCATAGCTCTGGGAAGTTGTTTGATAACAATTTGCATCACACATAAAACGTTATTGTGAGGTCATCAACATAGTTTGGTAACTCAATATCACGATGCTGAAAGAAGGATTGGAGAAGAAGGTAATCCCATCCCCATTGCAGCAATCATGAAATCACAATAATGTATTTCATTTGATATTGCCTGCAGCCTCATTTGAATCATCTTATATGTCAAATATAGTTTCTTTGAACTTAATGCTATGTTGCTGCAAATTTTTTAATAGTAAGAATGTTGTTTAATAGGTAAGGTGACTTTTGAGAACTTGCTCTGTTTATTAAAGAAATGGAAAATGGCACTCCAAGTAAGGAAAAAAACAAACTCGACATAGAATATATTACCCCACAAAGTCTAGTCAATAAAAATTCATCCCTTGTTTTTACTATTAATAGAATACAATTAGAGTATAATTTTTGTTCTTATACACATAAAAACATGCTAATTAAATCTGAAAATCTTTGATTTTTGATTGACAATTTCAGCTGAACCCATATTTATCTTATTTACAAATACTGTTATGAATTGTGAATAATAATAATAATAATAATAATAATAATAATAGGTAATTTACTTCCTTCTAGAAAATTATGTAGCAATATAGCATTATTACTCTTAAACTCAAGAAAAATCTATCGGAATGCCCGTTTCAGATAAGTCATTTCACTTTCACTATGTACAATCACCCTGTTTTATATGCTAGCACATTAATGTCTATTTCACATATATCAAAATATTAACATAGGACATGTAATTGAATCGAAAATATCAACCATAATCAATTTAAAGTCTTTATATTCTTCAGAATTCTCTGTTTTTTCATCCTCATCATGATTGTGTAAAAACAAGTATAGTGCGTAGAATGCAAAACATTTATAGTCATGAGATCCTTAGTAATCTTGGTGTTCTTGGTGGTTTTGAATAATTTCAGCCTTTCGAGGTGCCATCTACAATACAAAACATAAAGCACAAACATAAAGTCAGTAAATATGATGATGCCATGATATATATCAAGAATACTTGGATCCAAATCCTTGTTATAGCGTATCATATGAGCTCAGAATAACGTGGCCATTATTTGCACGCAAAACAATGTCAATACATCTGTCATTGCCCATCGATACTCAAAATGTCGTATCAGCATATAAGAAATATAAATCAAAATGCCTGTCCTATGTACACAGTGCTTCTCGTTCCTATCCATAGCCCAGAGGCCTCCTAACATCGCTTGTATACAAGTGCTGAACTTTGAATACCGCATTCTCAACTATCTTTTATGACAATTAGGAGCCACAAGTGGTTTATTTAAGGTAAGATATATCTATAATGAGATCCACACTGACAATTTCCCATCACAACTCAATAAAAATTACTATAAATGTATGCATGCCTTGAAAATGTTAACTATCCATACGTTTCCCCGATAAATTTAATGTAGATGTATGTCACATTGCCATGTGACATAATAAAAATAAACACACACAAATACATAAATTCACATATTAATATATCTGTACTGTAGCTGAAAAAATCAATATTTACCTTTTTTTGTGAATTTCTCGATTAAGATCTACATTAATAAAGTAATCTCTAAATTAGTCATATCATAACATCTTATATCTTAATTAACAAACCTTAAACTAGGCCTATAAGACAATGTAATATACTTATTAAAGACCCGAGTAATAAAAATAACAATAATTATTTTTACTACCGATGATGATGATGATCTTAATAATAATAATAATGGAATTTAGTGTTATATAAAGATCAGTCAAGCCAATGCACTGCCATCCAATTTCATTATTTTCCATCCATACTCTTATTTACTAAATTTTCACTACACCCCACTGTTGACACTATGCATTATAAAATTTTAGTTCTCATCTTATGACGTAACTAAATCAAAATAATTTCAGTTTAGGCTTCAAGTGTTAATGCTTTCTTTCCAATTGACTATACCATCTGTTTGTCCATATGTATACATATATTAGCGGCCAAGTTCCATAACCAAGAGCATGATAATAATCACAACTATCAGACCAAATCATTTTCTATCCATGCTCCCATTCTTCTTTAATTACTTGAAGCCATTTTTCTACATTTCATCTGTCTACAATCTCTTTTCCCCAAATTCTCTTTTATATAATTTTTGATAATACAAGTTAAATAAAATAAACTCATTATTTCATGGAATAACTTATAGATTTTAAAACATATAGAGTTAAGATTTGAAAATAGAGTAATTATAATCCATCATCCTTGATTTAATTAATTTTAAATTTAACTCTAATTTTTTCTTCCTCAAAATTATTAAAAATCATAAACTAAGAATTTTAATCGATATAAATAAACCAATTAAGTATATAAAATAAATGAATAATTAAATAATTAAATAACTAAAGAAAGAAAGGAAGAATAGAAAACTTATCTGAACAGGAAACGAAAGGTGAAGTGTGTCATTTCACGCCTTCGTTCCCTTATTAGGGATGGCAGGGATTAAATTTGTAATTTAACAAATTGCACTTTTATTCTCTGGATGCAATTACCCCATTTTTATAAAATTGCATTTTTATTCCCACGGTAATACTTTAATTATGATTTATATAACATTTATATTATTAGTTCAATTAAGTCTCTAAAATATTTAGAAACGTTCTAAAATATTAAAATCGTTGTTAAAAAATTTTGAGGTGTTATATTATCCCCCGCTTAAAGAAATTTCATCCTCAAAATCTGAAATCTACCAAATAATTCTGGATATTTGGTCTTCATATCTTCATCCTGTCCCCGTGTTGCTTCTTTTAAGGATTGATTTCTCCACAAGACCTTGAAAAGTGGAATTCATTTATTTTGTAATTGTTTAACCTAACGAAATAAAATTTGCACCGGTCTTTCTTCATTTATTAGGTTAGTTTCCAGATATGTTGGATTATTCGATAGTACATGAGACACACCTAGAGCATACTTTTGAAGAGCGGAGACTTGGAATACATTGTAGATTCGACCCATTGAAGCCGATAAATTTAACATATAGACTACTTTCCCAATACGTTCCAAGATTTCAAAAGGACTAATGTACTTGGGACTAAGTTTTCCTTTTTTCCCAAATCTCAGTACCCTTTTCATTGGCACAACTTTTAGGAATATTTTGTCTTCGATTACGAATTCTAGTTGTCTCTTTCTCCTATCAACATACTTCTTTTGATGATGGCGTTGACGAATATTCTTGACCGCATCATCAACCATATTTCATACTAATTCTAGCCATAAACCTCGTTTCTCTAAAATTTCTTCCCACTATATAGGCTATCTACACTTGTGATCATATAAAACCTCAAAAGGAGTCATTCCAATTGAAGATGGGTAACTATTGTTATATGAAAGTTCTATTAAGGATAGATATTCCATTTCCCTTAAAATCTAAAGCGTAAGCACATAACATATCTTGTAATGTTTGGATGGTTCATTCCAATTGATCCGATTGATCTTCCATTTGTATAACATTTTAAACTCTCAATTTCTTGTACATATAGCTAGGTCTATTGTTCCAAGGTACAAGTGGTTCAAATTGCAAAATGTGAGCCGACTTAGTCACTCGATCTACTATGACCCAAATGTTAAAAAAACTTGTACTTGCTCTGCTACTCTGTCCAAGCCTTACTGAGGAAGAGTTACGAGACGTAAATAGAAAAATACACAGATGGGCTGGATATATACTATTTGTAATGATTACATCATTCACGGAGTCAAAATGATAAGACTTTTAGAATATATAAAATCATGAAAGCTAAAATATATCAGAAATATTTTCCTCTAACTATTATATATAAATTACATCCCCTTAGAAATTTGATAATTTTGTCCTCGAGATTCAATAATTATGTTTAAGCATAAATGACTATTTTGTTCCTCTATTTATTCTAACTTAAATTATATTTTCTTCAAAAACCCTATAAACTAATCACGGATGTTGAAGTTTATCTGTAATTAAATATGGAGCTTAGATTTATAAGCGCTCAACATAAAAATATTTAAGTAGTCACTTGATCTATTTTTATAACCACGATTCGTGACACAAATTTGTGTTCTATTATTTGTTCATTCTCAAACTCCCAACTTACTAAGATATTTGATCAGCCAATCTCTCCCATTGGTAAATTAAATAACCATTTAAACTCACGAAATGATATACATAATAGTATGGAGGGATTTCGGCAAAATGACTAATGATCAAATAAAATCTAATTCTCCCTAAGGTCATAATATAAAATTAAATTTGACATGTGATATGCTCAATACTAGAAACCATACCCAACTTTTGGAAAAATAGTCAACTCTACAACCTTCTAGTACAAGATGTCAACTCTTATGCATTCTTTGTGAATAAAGTCAACACGAAAACCTTCTAGTACAAGATGTCAACTCTTATACGTTATTTGTGAACAATTTTATTTATGATCAATTATAAGTTTTGTCTAACTGTGCTCTTCAATGTAAGCATCCAACCTATATTATTATAAGTGATCATTGACACTTTTTTCGCGTGCACAAATCAAATAAATAAAATAGAATAGAAATAAATATAAATGTTCAATTATTAAAAACTTGTTATTTTATTACATCAAAATTGTATTCTATCGACACAAAACCAATAAATAGAACATTAGCATAGGGACCATAATCTCTTCCATTGTAGATTTTATCCATAATTAATTGAACCTACTACATATGCATTATACGAAATAGTTTGTTAATGTCAATATTTTCAACTTAGTTCATACAACTGAATAAAAATTTCAGTATTAGCAGTTGGGTGTTAAGAGGGATTAAAGTTGGGAGTCCTTGAAAGAATGCCTATAATCCCATTGCTTGAGTTTTTCATCCTTCGAACTGCGCATGTCCTCAACCTAGAGAAATCAGTCTCCTAGAAGCGAGATTCTATATGATGCAATTCGTCTTTTAAGTCCAATAATTTATATGGTTTATGATAGTTTGATTTTCTGTAAATGAATGAGATCATGAGCAAGTAATAAAGTAATGAATGGAGTGTTGAACCCACGAGGACTACGTACTTAATCTAGTGTCAATTAGTTTTAATTTTAATGGAATAGCCAAATAGATTTGAGTATTTATACTAAATGATCTGACTATATTAACTAAACCAATTATAACAGTTTTGTCAAATATGTGAGATGAATGCCAGGATTTCATTTCCCTCTTGATAATCCATTTTTATTACAATTAAATATTATGACAATATGTACTTATTCATGTTGATAAATGTTCCTACTTTAATTAAAACAATCTTTCGATGTCAGTTAAGTCCATCACTTCATGTGACCTTCCTATATCTATATGAAAAATACGGACATGAAACAAGCATTAAAGATGCTAGAATATCTATAAAAATCACACAAATGAAAAAAAATAAAATTTGGATTTGCGTGTAATATTATTTATTGAATAATGCGTTGTTAAAATGATAACATTTTAAGAATATTTTTTTCAAAAAATGTGGCTCAAACAAGGCCAAGCCTAATTCTATAGAACATCACGCGGAATTATGAATTTGATGAATAACGAAGAACATCTTGATGTTCTTGAATTTCTTCAATGAAATCTTGATCTTCAACTCTTTG
Organism: Olea europaea var. sylvestris; assembly: GCF_002742605.1. Taxonomy (NCBI): domain Eukaryota; kingdom Viridiplantae; phylum Streptophyta; class Magnoliopsida; order Lamiales; family Oleaceae; genus Olea; species Olea europaea. Next base: position 31,265 of record NW_019228210.1, read on the forward strand.
CCCAAAAATCAGATGAATTCTTTAATTGATTTAATTGTTGCACTTGCCACTTGATTGTATATCACAAAATTATGAATTTGCCTTTCCTTTGGTGTATGAATCGATGGGAAGTAATATGTGTATGAAAATATATTCTATTGTTAGGTATTTGTAGAAGTCGAAAATTTGTTGAAAATCACCTCCAAATTGGTTTCCAAAAGAGTTTCAATCGAATAAAAGAAGTTACCTTCACACACGCAGGTTTTTGTCTTTTACAACAGTCAGTATTTTGACCAAAACTTTCTCTCCTAATATTGGATTGAGGTTATTCAAAGGGAGTTGGTCAAAGGGCGACAATTTTAATAGAAGTATAATGTTTCAAAATGGGGTCTCAATCTTTGATTGAAAATCTGGAATATAATTTAAGCAATTGGAAATTGATTTGTGATAATATTTTAATCATATTTCATTCCCTTTTCACTGTTAATTACATCCAATTGACTCCTAAAAATCTTTAAAGTATCATCCTATGGTTCGAATCAAGTATTTGATATTTTCAATTTGGTCCTAAAATTTTGCACTTCATCATTTTCATTGTTTTTCGCATTTTTCTTTCAATTTCAGTTTTAATCATCTAGTTTTACATAATAATGAAATATACATCAAATTAGGTTATAATTATTCAAAAAATTATTAAATGTCTATATTTTTAGATCTAGATAAATGTATAAAATACACTTATCAATTTATCTCCTTTGGCTAGATTTACCCTATCAATCAACAAGAATCGATAAATATAGAAATTTTCTTGCTAATTATCTGGATTTTCGACACTGTGACAAAATCTCCCTTCTCTTGGGGAAGAAATTCCTTCCCTACCTATTGGAGAGGCTATAATAATCTATGTTGTGTGTGCACATGCCACTGCAACTGCAACTAGACTTGGACAAAATCTAAACCAGCTCTCCAAAGCAAATCAAATCGAACTGGCCCAACCAATCTGGGTCGATTTTTGTTGATTTTATTTGTGTGTTCGGGTTCTAGAATAACTAGGAGATGGTGTTGCGTTGGGTTATGGGTTAACCCATGATAGTTGGTTTAGACTACCCAACCCGACCCATCTAGTTAAAAAACTAAAACTAAAACAAAAACAAAAGAAACAAAATGGGATCTCCCCTTGCACAACACACACAAGCCCTAGCCTAATTTCTCTGTTCGAAACTGAGCCAATCGTTAAATTAAATAATACTCCAAAACTACTAAGGATTTAAAGACAATAAATAATAATGCAATGTGAAAAGCAATGATCACAAGAACAAAAAAATTTATGTGAAAATCCTAGATGAGAAAAACCATAGATAAAGACAAAGAATTCTCTATATATATATATATATATATATATATATATATATATTTTAGGACAAGATTGAGTTCCCAAATAGACTACACAATATTGAATTCTATATAGATTTCAAATATAATTCTTAAATCGACTTCAAATAGAATTCTTAAATAGTCTTACAAATAGAATTCAGGTCAAACAATAATTTTAAGAGACTTCAATATGACATGAATTCCACTATAATGAGCAAAACATCAAAAAACTCTCCATCTGGAATAAATTTCACTACAATGAATAAAACTTAACTCTTTAACTCTAACCACGTTCTACGAACAAATTACTTAACTTCTTCCACAAAATCCCTAAAGGCAAACTCAACAATACGAACTAAGTCTAAGTACTACTTACCAGCAGAATTACCTTGGATACTAAACTTACTCGAATCACAACGAAAAATAAAATCCTCAAATTCAAAGCTAACTCTATCTAAGTAAGAATCAAAGCACTAGTCATTTGTAGGATTAACTTGGGTAAAAAATTCGCTTGAATTATAAGCAACAAAAAGTACAAAGGATTTAATAATCACCAAACAGAGTAGAAACAAGCTATGTAACAAAATGATCACTACTAAATGATTCGATAGAAGGATATTGGCTAGAATCAACACCTTCAACCACATTCAAGGTATAAACAACTAAATGAACATCCATGTATCAATGTGGAGGCCTAATATCACAGATGTGTCATTCTCTAGCAATTGAATACAAAAGCACCACTAGTAATGGTGGCAAATCAAAATTATCATAACTTCTGAGCTCGACTGAGATGTGTTCTTCAAGGTAGACCTTAACCTAAAATCCCACGATACTTAAACAAATTCAAAATCCACCTGAGTCCTTAACTTTTATTGATTAATATTCAAAGCTTCTATGAAAGAAAACAAGACATATAATTAGGAATTTCTTTGTCCCTTCCCATTCTTATTTGCTTCTTCTCTAGTGTCCAAACAAAAAAAAAAAAATCAGCCATACAAAAATCTTATTGTGATCCAGTAGCGGAATCCCAAACTTCATACTCGCCATGCCAAAAATCAAATATCAACCTGAGTTGATTAAACCTCATTCTAATATGAAACCAAACCAGCCCTCGCATTAACTACAAAACCTTGGCTTTGATACCAATTTGTTAGATGCTGAACCAATTGTTAAGAATTACTTATCCTACAATACTATTTATTAGGAATTAAAGATGAAAAATAATAAGTCAATATGAAAAGTAATGATCACAAGAACAAAAAGATTTTATGTAAAACCCATGATAGGAAAACTACGGGTAGAGGCACAAAATTCACTTTATCAAAAATAAGAATTACAATATGTCTGATATCAACTAACATGTTGAATAGTTGGATAACTAAAATATGTATTGTACACCACATATATATAATATTAAGAATTCTTAACACAATAGGAGAATATAATACAAATAAGAGTCTAATATATAGTGAAGATCAACTATAATAATTCTAAAAAGTATTGGAGTGTTTGGAACAAATTGAATTCCAAAATAGATTTCAAATAAAATTCCCAAATAGTCATTCGACCCACCATATTCTAGCACTCTCATTTGCCAGTAGTCCACGGTGAGTCCTTATGTGTCAGTTACCTATTCATGCAATTTGTTATTTTTGTCCTTGAAACTGCATCTATAAAAATAGTCTACCATGAATAGCTATCTATTCTTAAAAAAATAAAAAATAAATAAATAAAATAATAATAATAATAATAGTTCTTTTTCCTTACATTGTAAGTGGGTGATTGTTAGGATGTGTTGAGATGCGGTCCACTCATCATAGTTCCACGGATGTTAGGGGACATACAGTACTATTGCTAGAGACGTTATTCTGCTTTTATTGCAGTAAAGTTCAATTGTTAAGCTTTGAGTTGTCTAAATAAGTTTGACGGTACTTTTCAAGAAATAAACTTCGTATTTCTTGGGTTCTATGTACTTGTGCTAGATGGAGAGGATCATAGAATGGTGTTCTTTTGTGCTTAGATTTTGAAGCAATATTACTGTTTTGAATGGATAATTTAGCTGATTATATTTGTACAGTTTTGGATGATTGTAGTCTATAGTCTGTACAATTTTGACTGTGAAGTTGGATGATTGTTTTGAAGCAATTTTCTTAACTTTTTTCTTTTCCAACAGGTTTTCTTCTCCAAATCGACCAACCCAATCATCAGACAGACAGTTGATTCAGTTGGATTAGAGCGCATAAATGGGTTGGGCTAGTTTGATTTTAGATCAACAGACTATGTTGAGTTGGGTATAGTTTAGGAAATAATCAAGCTGACTCAATCCAGCATAGGATTTTTTCTCTTTTGCAATGAGGTCCAGTCATGGTTACAAAGAAGAAGGCAACGTAACTGAGGTAACCTTTGCTGCCGACATTAAGATCCATAGGAATAGAAACTCCTATTTAGATCCTGCAATTTCTTTTTGGTATGCTGTCGCAGGCAACCAAAAATAAAACCTATACTCCTAAAGACATATATAGTAGTGCAAGTAAGGATCGTTCCCAGTAGAGTATCTAGCTTAATTTTATACTACATAACAAGGATTGGGGGTTTCTGAGTATAACGAAAATGATTTTTAAGGAAAGCAACTACTATCAATTCAAATTAAAGATCAAAATTAATCAAAAGAACAAACCTTGATCTAAGTTAACATTCACCATCAAAATTTTACAACCGATATATACTTTCAGTGTTCATCATTGGAATTATCTTCATATCTCTCCTTAATAGCAGTTAATTAGAAAACAAGTAATTCAATTAGCCCTACTTACTTATCAACCCAAGACAAGCGCTAAAGGTTTAATCTGGTGACAGCCATAAGAGTTAGAAAGATCGATGAAACTAAACAATATAATCACAAGCGGTTGTATTCAATTTAGTTAAGCGTTCTTCTCAAGATTTAACAATTTTTGACATAGCAAACCATCAAATCTTAGTTGTTTTACAAGTTAGATGAACCAAACAATTACGGATTTGATATCTAACCCAGCAATAGATTGCACAAATAATAAATTAGTAGGCTTCTTAGTAATTAAACGCAACAATCACGAAAATATATGCAGAAGAACAACCAATACTCAAAACATAAAATGAATGACGAAAACAATTTAGATCTCATAGTCTTGTTGATTCCTAGACTTTATTTTCCTTCGATTAAGTACAAAAGTTTAGCCACACATGAAAATTGAAGGAGTAAAAAAGAGAAGATGGGAAGGGAGGCGAGTCTTTCTTTTAGGACAGTCTAGGGTTTTAAAAGACGTTCCCGATTCATTTCCATAAGAGTTTGAATCAATTTCAGAAATCGGGATTTTCGAGTCGAAAACGTACTATGTGGCATCATAGTACAAACCAATGTGATTGCATAGTTCATGCAATTTCAGCTTTCAAAGTCTTTGAAATATCATATTCAACCACATAGGTATTTATGCTATGCAACCGCATAGCATTGATATCTTTCACAGTTGTTGCGTTTTAGTCATCAAATTTCGTTTTCACATTTCTTGTCTTCTTTTCTCATTTCTTCTCCTTTCAATACTTCATGGTTTCTATAAATTGGCCTTCAAATCTTTCACATCTTCATTTTGTCCTTGAGGTCATCTTTTGGCTATTTTCACTTTGGTCTCTGAACTTTTATTTTCTTCCATTTTAGTCCTTTTTCATTCGTTTCTTTTGCATTTCGCCATATTCATTCATTTGCATCCTAAGTCAAAATATAAGAATAATGAATACATTTAGACACCAAATAATTATAAAAGCATAAGCATTAAGGGAGGAAAATATGACATTTTACATTCCCATCACTTTTCCTTATTTGGTGAGAGAGTGTGTGTGTATCATTAATTTCCTTTCCTTTAGAATGCTCAAAGTTTTATCATTTAATTTCTTACAATGTATAATATATTTGCTATTGAAAAATAAAAATAAATTGAACACAATTACTTTGCTGTCATTTCTTTTAAAAATTCATCCCTTGTTTTTACTATTAATAGAATACAATTAGAGTATAATTTTTGTTCTTATACACATAAAAACATGCTAATTAAATCTGAAAATCTTTGATTTTTGATTGACAATTTCAGCTGAACCCATATTTATCTTATTTACAAATACTGTTATGAATTGTGAATAATAATAATAATAATAGTAATAATAATAGGTAATTTACTTCCTTCTAGAAAATTATGTAGCAATATAGCATTATTACTCTTAAACTCAAGAAAAATCTATCGGAATGCCCGTTTCAGATAAGTCATTTCACTTTCACTATGTACAATCACCCTGTTTTATATGCTAGCACATTAATGTCTATTTCACATATATCAAAATATTAACATAGGACATGTAATTGAATCGAAAATATCAACCATAATCAATTTAAAGTCTTTATATTCTTCAGAATTCTCTGTTTTTTCATCCTCATCATGATTGTGTAAAAACAAGTATAGTGCGTAGAATGCAAAACATTTATAGTCATGAGATCCTTAGTAATCTTGGTGTTCTTGGTGGTTTTGAATAATTTCAGCCTTTCGAGGTGCCATCTACAATTCAAAACATAAAGCACAAACATAAAGTCAGTAAATATGATGATGCCATGATATATATCAAGAATACTTGGATCCAAATCCTTGTTATAGCGTATCATATGAGCTCAGAATAACGTGACCATTATTTGCACGCAAAACAATGTCAATACATCTGTCATTGCCCATCGATACTCAAAATGCCGTATCAGCATATAAGAAATATAAATCAAAATGCCTGGCCTATGTACACAGTGCTTCTCGTTCCTATCCATAGCCCAGAGGCCACCAAGAGGCCTCCTAACATCGCTTGTATACAAGTGCTGAACTTTGAATACCGCATTCTCAACTATCTTTTATGACAATTAGGAGCCACAAGTGGTTTATTTAAGGTAAGATATATCTATAATGAGATCCACGCTGACAATTTCCCATCACAACTCAATAAAAATTACTATAAATGTATGCATGGCCTTGAAAACGCTAACTATCCATACGTTTCCCTGATAAATTTAATGTAGATGTATGTCACATTGCCATGTGACATAATAAAAATAAACACACACAAATACATAAATTCACATATTAATATATCTGTACTGTAGCCGAAAAAATCAATCTTAACCTTTTTTGTGAATTTCTCGATTAAGATCTACATTAATAAAGTAATCTCTAAATTAGTCATATCATAACATCTTATAGCTTAATTAACAAACCTTAAACTAGGCCTATAAGACAATGTAATATACTTATTAAAGACCCGAGTAATAAAAATAACAATAATTACTTTTACTACCGATGATGATGATGATGATGATGATGATGGAATTTAGTGTTATATAAAGATCAGTCAAGCCAATGCACTGCCATCCAATTTCATTATTTCCATCCATACTCTTATTTACTAAATTTTCACTACACCCCACTGTTGACACTATGCATTATAAAATTTTAGTTCTCATCTTATGACGTAACTAAATCAAAATAATTTCAGTTTAGGCTTCAAGTGTTAATGCCTTCTTTCCAATTGACCATACCATCTGTCTGTCCATATGTATACATATATTAGCGGCCAAGTTCCATAACCAACAGCATGATAATAATCACGATTTTAATATTTCTGGATATTTGGTCTTCATATTATCCCCCACTTAAAGAAATTTCATCCTCAAAATCTGAAATCTACCAAATAATTCTGGATATTTGGTCTTCATATCTTCATCCTGTCCCCGTGTTGCTTCTTTTAAGGATTGATTTCTCCACAAGACCCTGAAAAGTGGAATTCATTTATTTTGTAATTGTTTGACCTAACGAAATAAAATTTGCACCGGTCTTTCTTCATTTATTAGTTTAGTTTCCAGATATGTTGGATTATTCGATAGTACATGAGACACATCTAGAGCATACTTTTGAAGAGCGGAGACTTGGAATACATTGTAGATTCGACCCATTGAAGCCGATAAATTTAACATATAGACTACTTTCCCAATATGTTCCAAGATTTCAAAAGGACTAATGTACTTGGGACTAAGTTTTCCTTTTTTCCCAAATCTCAGTACCCTTTTCATTGGCACAACTTTTAGGAATATTTTGTCTTCGATTACGAATTCTAGTTGTCTCTTTCTCCTATCAACATACTTCTTTTGATGATGGCGTTGACGAATATTCTTGACCGCATCATCAACCATATTTCATACTAATTCTAGCCATAAACCTCGTTTCTCTAAAATTTCTTCCCACTATATAGGCTATCTACACTTGTGATCATATAAAACCTCAAAAGGAGTCATTCCAATTGAAGATGGGTAACTATTGTTATATGAAAGTTCTATTAAGAATAGATATTCCATTTCCCTTAAAATCTAAAGCGTAAGCACATAACATATCTTGTAATGTTTGGATGGTTCATTCCAATTGATCCGATTGATCTTCCATTTGTATAACATTTTAAACTCTCAATTTCTTGTACATATAGCTAGGTCTATTGTTCCAAGGTACAAGTGGTTCAAATTGCAAAATGTGAGCCGACTTAGTCACTCGATCTACTATGACCCAAATGTTAAAAAAACTTGTACTTGCTCTGCTACTCTGTCCAAGCCTTACTGAGGAAGAGTTACGAGACGTAAATAGAAAAATACACAGATGGGCTGGATATATACTATTTGTAATGATTACATCATTCACGGAGTCAAAATGATAAGACTTTTAGAATATATAAAATCATGAACGCTAAAATATATCAGAAATATTTTCCTCTAACTATTATATATAAATTACATCCCCTTAGAAATTCGATAATTTTGTCCTCGAGATTCAATAATTATGTTTAAGCATAAATGACTATTTTGTTCCTCTATTTATTCTAACTTAAATTATATTTTCTTCAAAAACCCTATAAACTAATCACGGATGTTGAAGTTTATCTGTAATTAAATATGGAGCTTAGATTTATAAGCGCTCAACATAAAAATATTTAAGTAGTCACTTGATCTATTTTTATAACCACGATTCGTGACACAAATTTGTGTTCTATTATTTGTTCATTCTCAAACTCCCAACTTACTAAGATATTTGATCAGCCAATCTCTCCCATTGGTAAATTAAATAACCATTTAAACTCACGAAATGATATACATAATAGTATGGAGGGATTTCGGCAAAATGACTAATGATCAAATAAAATCTAATTCTCCCTAAGGTCATAATATAAAATTAAATTTGACATGTGATATGCTCAATACTAGAAACCATACCCAACTTTTGGAAAAATAGTCAACTCTACAACCTTCTAGTACAAGATGTCAACTCTTATGCATTCTTTGTGAATAAAGTCAACACGAAAACCTTCTAGTACAAGATGTCAACTCTTATACGTTATTTGTGAACAATTTTATTTATGATCAATTATAAGTTTTGTCTAACTGTGCTCTTCAATGTAAGCATCCAACCTATATTATTATAAGTGATCATTGACACTTTTTTCGCGTGCACAAATCAAATAAATAAAATAGAATAGAAATAAATATAAATGTTCAATTATTAAAAACTTGTTATTTTATTACATCAAAATTGTATTCTATCGACACAAAACCAATAAATAGAACATTAGCATAGGGACCATAATCTCTTCCATTGTAGATTTTATCCATAATTAATTGAACCTACTACATATGCATTATACGAAATAGTTTGTTAATGTCAATATTTTCAACTTAGTTCATACAACTGAATAAAAATTTCAGTATTAGCAGTTGGGTGTTAATAGATATTCCATTTCCCTTAAAATCTAAAGCGTAAGCACATAACATATCTTGTAATGTTTGGATGGTTCATTCCAATTGATCCGATTGATCTTCCATTTGAGGATAGAATGCTATGCTAAAGCAGAGTCGAGTACCTTCAAAATGTCTATAAGAGTTGAGGATCCTAATCAGATACTATTGATGTTGGTATAACATTTTAAACTCTCAATTTCTTGTACATATAGCTAGGTATATTGTTCCAAGGTACAAGTGGTTCAAATTGCAAAATGTGAGCCGACTTAGTCACTCGATCTACTATGACCCAAATGTTAAAAATACTTGTACTTGCTCTGCTACTCTGTCCAAGCCTTACTGAGGAAGAGTTACGAGAGGTAAATAGAAAAATACACAGATGGGCCAGATATATACTATTTGTAATGATTACATCATTCACGGAGTCAAAATGATAAGACTTTTAGAATATATAAAATCATGAACGCTAAAATATATCAGAAATATTTTCCTCTAACTATTATATATAAATTACATCCCCTTAGAAATTCGATAATTTTGTCCTCGAGATTCAATAATTATGTTTAAGCATAAATGACTATTTTGTTCCTCTATTTATTCTAACTTAAATTATATTTTCTTCAAAAACCCTATAAACTAATCACGGATGTTGAAGTTTATCTGTAATTAAATATTGAGCTTAGATTTATAAGCGCTCAACATAAAAATACTTAAGTAGTCACTTGATTTATTTTTATAACCACGATTCGTGACACAAATTCGTGTTCTATTATTTGTTCATTCTCAAACTCCCAACTTACTAAGATATTTGATCAGCCAATCTCTCCCATTGGTAAATTAAATAACCATTTAAACTCGCGAAATGATATACATAATAGTATGAAGGGATTTCGGCAAAATGACTAATGATCAAATAAAATCTAATTCTCCCTAAGGTCATAATATAAAATTAAATTCGACATGTGATATGCTCAACACTAGAAACCATACCCAACTTTTGGAAAAATAGTCAACTCTACAGCCTTCTAGTACAAGATGTCAACTCTTATGCATTCTTTGTGAATAAAGTCAACACGAAAACCTTCTAGTACAAGATGTCAACTCTTATACGTTATTTGTGAACAATTTTATTTATGATCACATATAAGGTTTGTCTAACTGTGCTCTTCAATGTAAGCATCCAACCTATATTATTATAAGTGATCATTGACACTTTTTTCGCGTGCACAAATCAAATAAATAAAATAGAATAGAAATAAATATAAATGTTCAATTAGTAAAAACTTGTTATTTTATTACGTCAAAATTGTATTCTATCGACACAAAACCAATAAATAGAACATTAGCATAGGGACCATAATCTCTTCCATTGTAGATTTTATCAATAATTAATTGAACCTACTACATATGCAATATACGAAATAGTTTGTTAATGTCAATATTTTCAACTTAGTTCATACAACTGAATAAAAATTTCAGTATTAGCAGTTGGGTGTTAAGAGGGATTAAAGTTGGGAGTCCTTGAAAGAATGCCTATAATCCCATTGCTTGAGTTTTTCATCCTTCGAACTGCGCATGTCCTCAACCTAGAGAAATCAGTCTCCTAGAAGCGAGATTCTATATGATGCAATTCGTCTTTTAAGTCCAATAATTTATATGGTTTATGATAGTTTGATTTTCTGTAAATGAATGAGATCATGAGCAAGTAATAAAGTAATGAATGGAGTGTTGAACCCACGAGGACTACGTACTTAATCTAGTGTCAATTAGTTTTAATTTTAATGGAATAGCCAAATAGATTTGAGTATTTATACTAAATGATCTGACTATATTAACTAAACCAATTATAACAGTTTTGTCAAATATGTGAGATGAATGCCAGGATTTCATTTCCCTCTTGATAATCCATTTTTAATACAATTAAATATTATGACAATATGTACTTATTCATGTTGATAAATGTTCCTACTTTAATTAAAACAATCTTTCGATGTCAGTTAAGTCCATCACTTCATGTGACCTACCTATAGCTATATGAAAAATACGGACATGAAACAAGCATTAAAGATGCTAGAATATCTATAAAAATCACACAAATGAAAAAAAATAAAATTTGGATTTGCGTGTAATATTATTTATTGAATAATGCGTTGTTAAAATGATAACATTTTAAGAATATTTTTTTCAAAAAATGTGGCTCAAACAAGGCCAAGCCTAATTCTATAGAACATCACGCGGAATTATGAATTTGATGAATAACGAAGAACATCTTGATGTTCTTGAATTTCTTCAATGAAATCTTGATCTTCAACTCTTTGCCAAAAATCAGATGAATTCTTTAATTGATTTAATTGTTGCACTTGCCCCTTGATTGTATATCACAAAATTATGAATTTGCCTTTCCTTTGGTGTATGAATCAATGGGAAGTAATATGTGTATGAAAATATATTCTATTGTTAGGTATTTGTAGAAGTCGAAAATTTGTTGAAAATCACCTCCAAATTGGTTTCCAAAAGAGTTTCAATCGAATAAAAGAAGTTACCTTCACACACGCAGGTTTTTGTCTTTTACAACAGTCAGTATTTTGACCAAAACTTTCTCTCCTAATATTGGATTGAGGTTATTCAAAGGGAGTTGGTCAAAGGGCGACAATTTTAATAGAAGTATAATGTTTCAAAATGGGGTCTCAATCTTTGATTGAAAATCTGGAATATAATTTAAGCAATTGGAGATTGATTTGTGATAATATTTTAATCATATTTCATTCCCTTTTCACTGTTAATTACATCCAATTGACTCCTAAAAATCTTTAAAGTATCATCCTATGGTTCGAATCAAGTATTTGATATTTTCAATTTGGTCCTAAAATTTTGCACTTCATCATTTTCATTGTTTTTCGCATTTTTCTTTCAATTTCAGTTTTAATCATCTAGTTTTACATAATAATGAAATATACATCAAATTAGGTTATAATTATTCAAAAAATTATTAAATGTCTATATTTTTAGATCTAGATAAATGTATAAAATACACTTATCAATTTATCTCCTTTGGCTAGATTTACCCTATCAATCAACAAGAATCGATAAATATAGAAATTTTCTTGGTAATTATCTGGATTTACGACACTGTGACAAAATCTCCCTTCTCTTGGGGAAGAAATTCCTTCCCTACCTATTGGAGAGACTATAATAATCTATGTTGTGTGTGCACATGCCACTGCAACTGCAACTAGACTTGGACAAAATCTAAACCAGCTCTCCAAAGCAAATCAAATCGAACTGGCCCAACCAATCTGGGTCGATTTTTGTTGATTTTATTTGTGTGTTCGGGTTCTAGAATAACTAGGAGATGGTGTTGCGTTGGGTTATGGGTTAACCCATGATAGTTGGTTTAGACTACCCAACCCGACCCATCTAGTTAAAAAACTAAAACTAAAACAAAAACAAAAGAAACAAAATGGGATCTCCCCTTGCACAACACACACAAGCCCTAGCCTAATTTCTCTGTTCGAAACTGAGCCAATCGTTAAATTAAATAATACTCCAAAACTACTAAGGATTTAAAGACAATAAATAATAATGCAATGTGAAAAGCAATGATCACAAGAACAAAAAAATTTATGTGAAAATCCTAGATGAGAAAAACCATAGATAAAGACAAAGAATTCTCTATATATATATATATATATATATATATATATATATATTTTAGGACAAGATTGAGTTCCCAAATAGACTACACAATATTGAATTCTATATAGATTTCAAATATAATTCTTAAATCGACTTCAAATAGAATTCTTAAATAGTCTTACAAATAGAATTCAGGTCAAACAATAATTTTAAGAGACTTCAATATGACATGAATTCCACTATAATGAGCAAAACATCAAAAAACTCTCCATCTGGAATAAATTTCACTACAATGAATAAAACTTAACTCTTTAACTCTAACCACGTTCTACGAACAAATTACTTAACTTCTTCCACAAAATCCCTAAAGGCAAACTCAACAATACGAACTAAGTCTAAGTACTACTTACCAGCAGAATTACCTTGGATACTAAACTTACTCGAATCACAACGAAAAATAAAATCCTCAAATTCAAAGCTAACTCTATCTAAGTAAGAATCAAAGCACTAGTCATTTGTAGGATTAACTTGGGTAAAAAATTCGCTTGAATTATAAGCAACAAAAAGTACAAAGGATTTAATAATCACCAAACAGAGTAGAAACAAGCTATGTAACAAAATGATCACTACTAAATGATTCGATAGAAGGATATTGGCTAGAATCAACACCTTCAACCACATTCAAGGTATAAACAACTAAATGAACATCCATGTATCAATGTGGAGGCCTAATATCACAGATGTGTCATTCTCTAGCAATTGAATACAAAAGCACCACTAGTAATGGTGGCAAATCAAAATTATCATAACTTCTGAGCTCGACTGAGATGTGTTCTTCAAGGTAGACCTTAACCTAAAATCCCACGATACTTAAACAAATTCAAAATCCACCTGAGTCCTTAACTTTTATTGATTAATATTCAAAGCTTCTATGAAAGAAAACAAGACATATAATTAGGAATTTCTTTGTCCCTTCCCATTCTTATTTGCTTCTTCTCTAGTGTCCAAACAAAAAAAAAAAAATCAGCCATACAAAAATCTTATTGTGATCCAGTAGCGGAATCCCAAACTTCATACTCGCCATGCCAAAAATCAAATATCAACCTGAGTTGATTAAACCTCATTCTAATATGAAACCAAACCAGCCCTCGCATTAACTACAAAACCTTGGCTTTGATACCAATTTGTTAGATGCTGAACCAATTGTTAAGAATTACTTATCCTACAATACTATTTATTAGGAATTAAAGATGAAAAATAATAAGTCAATATGAAAAGTAATGATCACAAGAACAAAAAGATTTTATGTAAAACCCATGATAGGAAAACTACGGGTAGAGGCACAAAATTCACTTTATCAAAAATAAGAATTACAATATGTCTGATATCAACTAACATGTTGAATAGTTGGATAACTAAAATATGTATTGTACACCACATATATATAATATTAAGAATTCTTAACACAATAGGAGAATATAATACAAATAAGAGTCTAATATATAGTGAAGATCAACTATAATAATTCTAAAAAGTATTGGAGTGTTTGGAACAAATTGAATTCCAAAATAGATTTCAAATAAAATTCCCAAATAGTCATTCGACCCACCATATTCTAGCACTCTCATTTGCCAGTAGTCCACGGTGAGTCCTTATGTGTCAGTTACCTATTCATGCAATTTGTTATTTTTGTCCTTGAAACTGCATCTATAAAAATAGTCTACCATGAATAGCTATCTATTCTTAAAAAAATAAAAAATAAATAAATAAAATAATAATAATAATAATAGTTCTTTTTCCTTACATTGTAAGTGGGTGATTGTTAGGATGTGTTGAGATGCGGTCCACTCATCATAGTTCCACGGATGTTAGGGGACATACAGTACTATTGCTAGAGACGTTATTCTGCTTTTATTGCAGTAAAGTTCAATTGTTAAGCTTTGAGTTGTCTAAATAAGTTTGACGGTACTTTTCAAGAAATAAACTTCGTATTTCTTGGGTTCTATGTACTTGTGCTAGATGGAGAGGATCATAGAATGGTGTTCTTTTGTGCTTAGATTTTGAAGCAATATTACTGTTTTGAATGGATAATTTAGCTGATTATATTTGTACAGTTTTGGATGATTGTAGTCTATAGTCTGTACAATTTTGACTGTGAAGTTGGATGATTGTTTTGAAGCAATTTTCTTAACTTTTTTCTTTTCCAACAGGTTTTCTTCTCCAAATCGACCAACCCAATCATCAGACAGACAGTTGATTCAGTTGGATTAGAGCGCATAAATGGGTTGGGCTAGTTTGATTTTAGATCAACAGACTATGTTGAGTTGGGTATAGTTTAGGAAATAATCAAGCTGACTCAATCCAGCATAGGATTTTTTCTCTTTTGCAATGAGGTCCAGTCATGGTTACAAAGAAGAAGGCAACGTAACTGAGGTAACCTTTGCTGCCGACATTAAGATCCATAGGAATAGAAACTCCTATTTAGATCCTGCAATTTCTTTTTGGTATGCTGTCGCAGGCAACCAAAAATAAAACCTATACTCCTAAAGACATATATAGTAGTGCAAGTAAGGATCGTTCCCAGTAGAGTATCTAGCTTAATTTTATACTACATAACAAGGATTGGGGGTTTCTGAGTATAACGAAAATGATTTTTAAGGAAAGCAACTACTATCAATTCAAATTAAAGATCAAAATTAATCAAAAGAACAAACCTTGATCTAAGTTAACATTCACCATCAAAATTTTACAACCGATATATACTTTCAGTGTTCATCATTGGAATTATCTTCATATCTCTCCTTAATAGCAGTTAATTAGAAAACAAGTAATTCAATTAGCCCTACTTACTTATCAACCCAAGACAAGCGCTAAAGGTTTAATCTGGTGACAGCCATAAGAGTTAGAAAGATCGATGAAACTAAACAATATAATCACAAGCGGTTGTATTCAATTTAGTTAAGCGTTCTTCTCAAGATTTAACAATTTTTGACATAGCAAACCATCAAATCTTAGTTGTTTTACAAGTTAGATGAACCAAACAATTACGGATTTGATATCTAACCCAGCAATAGATTGCACAAATAATAAATTAGTAGGCTTCTTAGTAATTAAACGCAACAATCACGAAAATATATGCAGAAGAACAACCAATACTCAAAACATAAAATGAATGACGAAAACAATTTAGATCTCATAGTCTTGTTGATTCCTAGACTTTATTTTCCTTCGATTAAGTACAAAAGTTTAGCCACACATGAAAATTGAAGGAGTAAAAAAGAGAAGATGGGAAGGGAGGCGAGTCTTTCTTTTAGGACAGTCTAGGGTTTTAAAAGACGTTCCCGATTCATTTCCATAAGAGTTTGAATCAATTTCAGAAATCGGGATTTTCGAGTCGAAAACGTACTATGTGGCATCATAGTACAAACCAATGTGATTGCATAGTTCATGCAATTTCAGCTTTCAAAGTCTTTGAAATATCATATTCAACCACATAGGTATTTATGCTATGCAACCGCATAGCATTGATATCTTTCACAGTTGTTGCGTTTTAGTCATCAAATTTCGTTTTCACATTTCTTGTCTTCTTTTCTCATTTCTTCTCCTTTCAATACTTCATGGTTTCTATAAATTGGCCTTCAAATCTTTCACATCTTCATTTTGTCCTTGAGGTCATCTTTTGGCTATTTTCACTTTGGTCTCTGAACTTTTATTTTCTTCCATTTTAGTCCTTTTTCATTCGTTTCTTTTGCATTTCGCCATATTCATTCATTTGCATCCTAAGTCAAAATATAAGAATAATGAATACATTTAGACACCAAATAATTATAAAAGCATAAGCATTAAGGGAGGAAAATATGACATTTTACATTCCCATCACTTTTCCTTATTTGGTGAGAGAGTGTGTGTGTATCATTAATTTCCTTTCCTTTAGAATGCTCAAAGTTTTATCATTTAATTTCTTACAATGTATAATATATTTGCTATTGAAAAATAAAAATAAATTGAACACAATTACTTTGCTGTCATTTCTTTTACGTATATTATTTGTTGCATATAGATAGCCGTTTCAACTCATAAATTAGTAGAGGTAGGCATTTTCCTCATAATCAATGGAACTAGACCGGAACAAAATAGAATCGGCCAGATCGATTCCTCAACTAAATGGGTCATTTTTGGGATCATACATCAAGACTCTACCAATTTCAATTCCTTGTTTGATTTTGCCTTGAGAACCAGTAGCAAATTCGTTTATCACAAATTTCTTTTTGTTTTTTGCTTGCGCCAAAGTACAATAGATCTTTAAACACTAGACTCCAAAAATTATGTCGCCTTAAATTATTTTCCATACGCTTCTTCTTTTCTTTAAAGAATAATCAAAATTCTAATATAAATAATTTTTAAGTACTTTATAAATTCATAGCTTTAATGCAACTCAATAAGAATAATAATAATTTTTATTCAATATCATAAGAATTCCAATTTTTTAGTGTTGTTAAAGTGATCGACCATCAAAAAATCAAGTTCCTTGAATACTATTAAAGATATCATGTCGTTGTTATAAGAATTTTCTTAATAATTAATTTTAGATTCAAACTTTACGATTTATGCCATATTTCGTAATTTATCTCTATTCTGGCCCTTGTGAGCTAATCTTGCGGTTTGTAATGCGTTTATCTTTGCTGTCTTCTTTAATCGATATATATATATATATA
>NW_019228210.1:51272-58753 GCF_002742605.1 Olea europaea var. sylvestris
TAGTCAACTCTACAGCCTTCTAGTACAAGATGTCAACTCTTATGCATTCTTTGTGAATAAAGTCAACACGAAAACCTTCTAGTACAAGATGTCAACTCTTATACGTTATTTGTGAACAATTTTATTTATGATCACATATAAGGTTTGTCTAACTGTGCTCTTCAATGTAAGCATCCAACCTATATTATTATAAGTGATCATTGACACTTTTTTCGCGTGCACAAATCAAATAAATAAAATAGAATAGAAATAAATATAAATGTTCAATTAGTAAAAACTTGTTATTTTATTACGTCAAAATTGTATTCTATCGACACAAAACCAATAAATAGAACATTAGCATAGGGACCATAATCTCTTCCATTGTAGATTTTATCAATAATTAATTGAACCTACTACATATGCAATATACGAAATAGTTTGTTAATGTCAATATTTTCAACTTAGTTCATACAACTGAATAAAAATTTCAGTATTAGCAGTTGGGTGTTAAGAGGGATTAAAGTTGGGAGTCCTTGAAAGAATGCCTATAATCCCATTGCTTGAGTTTTTCATCCTTCGAACTGCGCATGTCCTCAACCTAGAGAAATCAGTCTCCTAGAAGCGAGATTCTATATGATGCAATTGGTCTTTTAAGTCCAATAATTCATATGGTTTATGATAGTTTGATTTACTGTAAATGAATGAGATCGTGAGCAAGTAATAAAGTAATGAATGGAGTGTTGAACCCACGAGGACTACGTACTTAATCTAGTGTCAATTAGTTTTGACTTTAATTGAATAGCCAAATATATTTGAGTATTTATACTAAATGATCTGATTATATTAAGTAAGCCAATTATAACATTTTTGTCAAATATGTGAGATGAATGCCAGGATTTCATTTCCCTCTTGATAATCCATTTTTATTACAATTAAATATTATGACAATATGTACTTATTCATGTTGTAAATGTTCCTACTTTAATTAAAACCATCTTTTGATGTCAGTTAAGTCCATCACTTCATGTGACCTTCCTATATCTATATGAAAAATACGGACATGAAACAAGCATTAAAGATGCTAGAATATCCATAGAAATCACACAAATGAAAAAAAAAATAGATTTATATGTAATATTATTTTATTGAATAATACGTTGTTAAAATGATAACATTTTAAGAATATTTTTTTCAAAGAATGTGGCTCAAACAAGGCCAAGCCTAATTCTATAGAACATCACCCGGAATTATGAATTTGATGAATAACGAAGAACATCTTGATGTTCTTGAATTTCTTCAATGAAATCTTGATCTTCAACTCTTTGCCCAAAAATCAGATGAATTCTTTAATTGATTTAATTGTTGCACTTGCCACTTGATTGTATATCACAAAATTATGAATTTGCCTTTCCTTTGGTGTATGAATCGATGGGAAGTAATATGTGTATGAAAATATATTCTATTGTTAGGTATTTGTAGAAGTCGAAAATTTGTTAAAAATCACCTCCAAATTGGTTTCCAAAAGAGTTCCAATCGAATAAAAGAAGTTACCTTCACACACGCAAGTTTTTGTCTCTTACAACAGTCAGTATTTTGATCAAAACTTTCTCTCTTGATATTGGATTGAGGTTATTCAAAGGGAGTTGATCAAAGGGCGACAATTTTAATAGAAGTATAATGTTTCAAACTGGGGTCTCAATCTTTGATTGAAAATCTGGAATATAATTTAAGCAATTGGAAATTGATTTGTGATAATATTTTAATCATATTTCATTCCCTTTTCACTGTTAATTACATCCAATTGACTCCTAGAAATCTTTAAAGTATCATCCTATGGTTCGAATCAACTATTTGATATTTTCAATTTGGTCCTAAAATTTTGCACTTCATCATTTTCATTGTTTTTCGCATTTTTCTTTCAATTTCAGTTTTAATCATCTAATTTTACATAATAAATGAAATATACATCAAATTAGGTTGTAATTATTCAAAAAATTATTAAATGTCTATATTTTTAGGTCTAGATAAATGTATAGAATACACTTATCAATTTATCTCCTTTGGCTAGATTTACCCTATCAATCAACAAGAATCGATAAATATAGAAATTTTCTTGCTAATTATCTGGATTTTCGACACTGTGACAAAATCTCCCTTCTCTTGGGGAAGAAATTCCTTCCCTACCTATTGGAGAGGCTATAATAATCTATGTTGTGTGTGCACATGCCACTGCAACTGCAACTTGTGAGCTAATCTTGATATGAAAAAAAATTCGACTTCAGCATTTGAAAGTTTTTTGAGATTTTGAGGTTCAAGCAGATGAAAAATGAAAGTTTCTTCTGTGTCTGAGGCTCGTTTTGAAGTTTTATAAATGAGGAAGTGTTTGGTTTTCAATTATTAACTAAAAGAGTAGTAAAGTCTTTTCAACAATACATTGTTTTGTAATTGTATAATACATTTAAGGGCATCTTTGTCTTTTACCATACAAGAGGCCAATGTGATAATATTCAAGATTTTCAAAGTTAAAGTGAAATTTTGAACCTTTGATTGGGTCAAATTTAAAACTATCCCATTTATTTTGGTAATCAGCACAAAAGGTTAAAGGTAGCACCGTTCATTGTTATAAATGTCTATATCTTTCATTTTTTGACATTTTCGCCCTTATTTCGACGTTTCATTGAAGAAAACGTCATTTACACTATTTTTTAATATAAAATGACCAAAATACCATTCCATTTAAATATAACCCAAAGAAAAATAAAGAATAAATTACAATCTTGTTCTAAATGTTTTAAAAAGTGTAAGTGAGTTGAAATAATTATTAAAAGACCTAATAGCACAAAATGTCCATACATTTTGTCTATAGTGTGCAGAACGTCCATACGTTTCAAATTAGTGAAAATGACATTTAGTTTTCAAATATAATTCTTAAATCGACTTCAAATAGAATTCTTAAATAGTCTTACAAATAGAATTCAGGTCAAACAATAATTTTAAGAGACTTCAATATGACATGAATTCCACTATAATGAGCAAAACATCAAAAAACTCTCCATCTGGAATAAATTTCACTACAATGAATAAAACTTAACTCTTTAACTCTAACCACGTTCTACGAACAAATTACTTAACTTCTTCCACAAAATCCCTAAAGGCAAACTCAACAATACGAACTAAGTCTAAGTACTACTTACCAGCAGAATTACCTTGGATACTAAACTTACTCGAATCACAACGAAAAATAAAATCCTCAAATTCAAAGCTAACTCTATCTAAGTAAGAATCAAAGCACTAGTCATTTGTAGGATTAACTTGGGTAAAAAATTCGCTTGAATTATAAGCAACAAAAAGTACAAAGGATTTAATAATCACCAAACAGAGTAGAAACAAGCTATGTAACAAAATGATCACTACTAAATGATTCGATAGAAGGATATTGGCTAGAATCAACACCTTCAACCACATTCAAGGTATAAACAACTAAATGAACATCCATGTATCAATGTGGAGGCCTAATATCACAGATGTGTCATTCTCTAGCAATTGAATACAAAAGCACCACTAGTAATGGTGGCAAATCAAAATTATCATAACTTCTGAGCTCGACTGAGATGTGTTCTTCAAGGTAGACCTTAACCTAAAATCCCACGATACTTAAACAAATTCAAAATCCACCTGAGTCCTTAACTTTTATTGATTAATATTCAAAGCTTCTATGAAAGAAAACAAGACATATAATTAGGAATTTCTTTGTCCCTTCCCATTCTTATTTGCTTCTTCTCTAGTGTCCAAACAAAAAAAAAAAAATCAGCCATACAAAAATCTTATTGTGATCCAGTAGCGGAATCCCAAACTTCATACTCGCCATGCCAAAAATCAAATATCAACCTGAGTTGATTAAACCTCATTCTAATATGAAACCAAACCAGCCCTCGCATTAACTACAAAACCTTGGCTTTGATACCAATTTGTTAGATGCTGAACCAATTGTTAAGAATTACTTATCCTACAATACTATTTATTAGGAATTAAAGATGAAAAATAATAAGTCAATATGAAAAGTAATGATCACAAGAACAAAAAGATTTTATGTAAAACCCATGATAGGAAAACTACGGGTAGAGGCACAAAATTCACTTTATCAAAAATAAGAATTACAATATGTCTGATATCAACTAACATGTTGAATAGTTGGATAACTAAAATATGTATTGTACACCACATATATATAATATTAAGAATTCTTAACACAATAGGAGAATATAATACAAATAAGAGTCTAATATATAGTGAAGATCAACTATAATAATTCTAAAAAGTATTGGAGTGTTTGGAACAAATTGAATTCCAAAATAGATTTCAAATAAAATTCCCAAATAGTCATTCGACCCACCATATTCTAGCACTCTCATTTGCCAGTAGTCCACGGTGAGTCCTTATGTGTCAGTTACCTATTCATGCAATTTGTTATTTTTGTCCTTGAAACTGCATCTATAAAAATAGTCTACCATGAATAGCTATCTATTCTTAAAAAAATAAAAAATAAATAAATAAAATAATAATAATAATAATAGTTCTTTTTCCTTACATTGTAAGTGGGTGATTGTTAGGATGTGTTGAGATGCGGTCCACTCATCATAGTTCCACGGATGTTAGGGGACATACAGTACTATTGCTAGAGACGTTATTCTGCTTTTATTGCAGTAAAGTTCAATTGTTAAGCTTTGAGTTGTCTAAATAAGTTTGACGGTACTTTTCAAGAAATAAACTTCGTATTTCTTGGGTTCTATGTACTTGTGCTAGATGGAGAGGATCATAGAATGGTGTTCTTTTGTGCTTAGATTTTGAAGCAATATTACTGTTTTGAATGGATAATTTAGCTGATTATATTTGTACAGTTTTGGATGATTGTAGTCTATAGTCTGTACAATTTTGACTGTGAAGTTGGATGATTGTTTTGAAGCAATTTTCTTAACTTTTTTCTTTTCCAACAGGTTTTCTTCTCCAAATCGACCAACCCAATCATCAGACAGACAGTTGATTCAGTTGGATTAGAGCGCATAAATGGGTTGGGCTAGTTTGATTTTAGATCAACAGACTATGTTGAGTTGGGTATAGTTTAGGAAATAATCAAGCTGACTCAATCCAGCATAGGATTTTTTCTCTTTTGCAATGAGGTCCAGTCATGGTTACAAAGAAGAAGGCAACGTAACTGAGGTAACCTTTGCTGCCGACATTAAGATCCATAGGAATAGAAACTCCTATTTAGATCCTGCAATTTCTTTTTGGTATGCTGTCGCAGGCAACCAAAAATAAAACCTATACTCCTAAAGACATATATAGTAGTGCAAGTAAGGATCGTTCCCAGTAGAGTATCTAGCTTAATTTTATACTACATAACAAGGATTGGGGGTTTCTGAGTATAACGAAAATGATTTTTAAGGAAAGCAACTACTATCAATTCAAATTAAAGATCAAAATTAATCAAAAGAACAAACCTTGATCTAAGTTAACATTCACCATCAAAATTTTACAACCGATATATACTTTCAGTGTTCATCATTGGAATTATCTTCATATCTCTCCTTAATAGCAGTTAATTAGAAAACAAGTAATTCAATTAGCCCTACTTACTTATCAACCCAAGACAAGCGCTAAAGGTTTAATCTGGTGACAGCCATAAGAGTTAGAAAGATCGATGAAACTAAACAATATAATCACAAGCGGTTGTATTCAATTTAGTTAAGCGTTCTTCTCAAGATTTAACAATTTTTGACATAGCAAACCATCAAATCTTAGTTGTTTTACAAGTTAGATGAACCAAACAATTACGGATTTGATATCTAACCCAGCAATAGATTGCACAAATAATAAATTAGTAGGCTTCTTAGTAATTAAACGCAACAATCACGAAAATATATGCAGAAGAACAACCAATACTCAAAACATAAAATGAATGACGAAAACAATTTAGATCTCATAGTCTTGTTGATTCCTAGACTTTATTTTCCTTCGATTAAGTACAAAAGTTTAGCCACACATGAAAATTGAAGGAGTAAAAAAGAGAAGATGGGAAGGGAGGCGAGTCTTTCTTTTAGGACAGTCTAGGGTTTTAAAAGACGTTCCCGATTCATTTCCATAAGAGTTTGAATCAATTTCAGAAATCGGGATTTTCGAGTCGAAAACGTACTATGTGGCATCATAGTACAAACCAATGTGATTGCATAGTTCATGCAATTTCAGCTTTCAAAGTCTTTGAAATATCATATTCAACCACATAGGTATTTATGCTATGCAACCGCATAGCATTGATATCTTTCACAGTTGTTGCGTTTTAGTCATCAAATTTCGTTTTCACATTTCTTGTCTTCTTTTCTCATTTCTTCTCCTTTCAATACTTCATGGTTTCTATAAATTGGCCTTCAAATCTTTCACATCTTCATTTTGTCCTTGAGGTCATCTTTTGGCTATTTTCACTTTGGTCTCTGAACTTTTATTTTCTTCCATTTTAGTCCTTTTTCATTCGTTTCTTTTGCATTTCGCCATATTCATTCATTTGCATCCTAAGTCAAAATATAAGAATAATGAATACATTTAGACACCAAATAATTATAAAAGCATAAGCATTAAGGGAGGAAAATATGACATTTTACATTCCCATCACTTTTCCTTATTTGGTGAGAGAGTGTGTGTGTATCATTAATTTCCTTTCCTTTAGAATGCTCAAAGTTTTATCATTTAATTTCTTACAATGTATAATATATTTGCTATTGAAAAATAAAAATAAATTGAACACAATTACTTTGCTGTCATTTCTTTTACGTATATTATTTGTTGCATATAGATAGCCGTTTCAACTCATAAATTAGTAGAGGTAGGCATTTTCCTCATAATCAATGGAACTAGACCGGAACAAAATAGAATCGGCCAGATCGATTCCTCAACTAAATGGGTCATTTTTGGGATCATACATCAAGACTCTACCAATTTCAATTCCTTGTTTGATTTTGCCTTGAGAACCAGTAGCAAATTCGTTTATCACAAATTTCTTTTTGTTTTTTGCTTGCGCCAAAGTACAATAGATCTTTAAACACTAGACTCCAAAAATTATGTCGCCTTAAATTATTTTCCATACGCTTCTTCTTTTCTTTAAAGAATAATCAAAATTCTAATATAAATAATTTTTAAGTACTTTATAAATTCATAGCTTTAATGCAACTCAATAAGAATAATAATAATTTTTATTCAATATCATAAGAATTCCAATTTTTTAGTGTTGTTAAAGTGATCGACCATCAAAAAATCAAGTTCCTTGAATACTATTAAAGATATCATGTCGTTGTTATAAGAATTTTCTTAATAATTAATTTTAGATTCAAACTTTACGATTTATGCCATATTTCGTAATTTATCTCTATTCTGGCCCTTGTGAGCTAATCTTGCGGTTTGTAATGCGTTTATCTTTGCTGTCTTCTTTAATCGATATATATATATATATA
>NW_019228210.1:59360-92146 GCF_002742605.1 Olea europaea var. sylvestris
TGAACAATTCCACTATATTTTTGACACATCATCCGTATGTAAATTATTATGTAACTCCATTATATACAAATAACATTATTCTTGTTTTAAAAGGAAGTAAATTATGTATTATTGTTGTTGTTATTATTATTATTATTATTATTTAGTATGACGAGAGATAGGATTGATAATTTATAACAGAATTTTAAATTAAGATAAATATATAGGTTCATTTGAAACTAATACATCAAATAATCAAAGGTTCTCCGATTTAATTGGCATGTGTTTATATTTGTCTATAAGAACAAACATGATAATCTAATTGAATAGCACCTACTAGAAACGTGGGACAAATTTTCATTGACTAGCTTTTATGAGTTACTTTTTCCCATCATGGAGTGCCATCTTTCATTTTTTTTTTTTTTAAATAATAGAGCAAGTTCCAAGAAGGTCACCTAATCAATTAAATAATATTTAAGCTATTGAAAAGAACATTATATGCCTTCGTGAAAAATGTTCCAAAAATATTGTATTTCTTTTTTCGTGTGAAAGAGCAGAAATTACGTCGCTATTGCCACATTCTCTCTTTCTCTCTCTAAAATGTCTTAGGAGAGAAACTATATCCTCTATATATAGGTTAGATAAAGAAGCAAGAACTCAATACCTGTTTCAGCCCCTGCCATAATACCATTTTACTTGTAAAACAATCTGCAGCAATAGAACATTATTTCCAAGAAACTATATATTCTATATATAAGATGATTCAACTTAGGTTGCAGCCAAGCTCTGTTGTATTAATGAAATACATAATTTTTATTGCACGCTTGTTGCAGTTTACATGGGATTACCTTCTTCTCCAATCCTTCTTTCGGCCTCAAGAAATTGAGTCACCAGACTATACTGATGAGCTTTCTGTAACGCGTTATGAAAACGTTAATAATGCAGAGTTTGGGGATTCATCAGTCGAGTGTGCTGTTTGTTTATGCAGAATTGACGAAGGGACTGAGGTTAGAGAGCTGAGATGCAACCATTTTTATCACAGAGTTTGCTTAGATAAATGGGTACGACATGGGCACAGGACTTGTCCACTCTGCCGGAATAACCTAAAGCCACCTCAACTGGCGGCTGACCTCCACCACGCAAAGGCGAACTGGAAACTTGTTAACTTCCGCACCACCAGATCAAGGTTACAGTGAGCCTAGTGCACGACCTGACAGTTTCGTACTGTTAATGTTGTTTGTAATGTTAAGGACGAAATATTAATAAAATCTGGCTTTGATCCAAGTCTGATTTGGTCGGAAATAGTAATAAAGTAATTCCTCTCATTGGGCCTTTTTTTTCGTTTTTTTTTTTTTTTTCCTTTGGTTTATGCTTACTAATTATTCTACGGGTTATCCAAGGAGAGCGCAGAGATAATATATAATCTGAGTTTCATAAAGAATATCACCTTCTTTATTATTTAATTCATAGTCGGTTAAATTTTTCCCACTAAAAGGTTAGACGTAAGGTTGACTTGCCTTGTTAATGGTGAAATGGATTAAATTCATCAATTGAAGATCATTTTGTTACTAACTTGAAGAGTAGAGACCAACTTGTTTACAACTTGAGTAGAAAACTAACATTGTAATATTTTTTCTTAGTCGAGCTGATGGCGAGATCGATTTTTTGTTCGAGTTACATAAAAAAGAATTGGGTTATCTTCATTCTACTTATTAGACTTGGTTTAGAGAACAATCGGTCTCACTTACGATCTGCTCTCTAAGACACTAAGTGGCTTGTAGCCAGCCCACAAAAGAATAAACGAAGATTTGTGAGCACATGTTTATAAAAAAGCAAGGCTACGAACCTCATAGGTGCCGAACTCCTTCCCTTACATTATTCAATCTTTAATTATTATTATTATTTTTTATGTATTCTTGTATATTTGTCATAAAGAACTCTTCTTCGGATGCAGGGCATTAATTTGATAGCCCTTTCAGTGTAAATTCGATTTTGACTTGGAAAAAAAATTTATTTAATATCAATAAAATAACAAAAATGAGACAAACAATCTTTTTTCTTTTTTTTTGGAAAACGCATTTATGCATATTCAAATATAATGACCTTCGCAAGTGAGAGAGGTCTGATATCTCTACCTACGTAATCAACAAAGTATACAACACAATAATAAAGAATTCACCTTATATCTCCGAATTATACCACTAGGGAAATTAGGGGCAAGTGGCAAAAAATAATGGCCAAACATGTCTTATATGTGCATTGATGCTGAATTCACAAGCCTACACAATACTGAAGGTAGACCAGATAACAGCCCGTATTACAAGACAAATCTGATAGAAGCTTATGTAGTCTAATTTGTCTTCTATTCAAATATTTAAAATCATGTGGACCCAGAATCTTGAAACACCTCTCCATGTAGTCAATGCTAGCTAAACAGCCCTCCTTCCAAATGTGGGATATCTGTGCGGTTGAGAATTTACTTAGCCCCTGTTTGGCCTCCATTCTTTTCAAATTTTAATAGTTGAAAAAGTAGTTTTTTAAAGAATGCGTGTTTGAAAAAAAAAAATATTTTATGGAAGATTGTATGTTGAAAAAAAAAAAACAACTTTAAAGAGAACGAAGGACCAAACGTGGGCTTAATATGCGTAGCGAAATTTAAATAATATTTCAATTTATACTAAGGATCTTCTTAATGTTTAGAAAAAAACTATGACAGAAATTATACCTTTATTGAATTTCGCAAACTCCTGTCTAATCTTGAACACAAACAACTATGATCCGCAATCCACAACTGTCCAAATGTCCAGCTGTCAATGAAAATCCACACAGGGGACAAGAATGAGATAATTATGATTTGTGCCAGCAAGATAATAATTGTATGTTATTATTTTTCAAACCTTAACAGTTTATTAATAAAATTGCAAATGGACTTGGCACCGACACCAGAACTTAATCCAGTTCAATGTTTAATTAATCTAATTATTTAAACTTAGCCCATTAATTTAATTAATCTGATTAATTAAATTGACCCTTTAATAAGTAATCCAATTAACTAATTATCAAAAAATACTTGTTACCTAATTAATTATATATTTTATTCTTGTAGTTCTACTTATGTGTGTGACCCATTAGATTTTCGATCACTATATTTAATACATAAGTCATTAAATCCCCTAGATTAACCAATTTACATCTGTCGTAGTGATATGTAAGAACAACACATGTGACGGGAAATATTATGTATTATGACAAAATCAAACTTGCTCATTTATCGTAAAACTATAATCATTTCGTCAATATGATCCGACCAATTACAAGATATGAAGTGTGTCAATCTAGATCATCGATCATATCTTTCATTTCACTATTAAGTTAAAGTAATTTAAAAACTTTTTTTCAACTTATGAGTACACATTGGTCAACATTTCGTTATTAACTAAACTGGATGAAATGTAGATCATAATTTCTTACTATCCGAGAGTGACGAATCATCTATTGATCATTTACAATCTTCATACGATTCTTGACATACCCAAACAATACAGTATTATCGAACTATGACTGTCCTCATATAAGGCATTATGATGACCTCAAGTCGAAAGACCAATTCTACTGCTGAATGTTAAAGATTAATCACTACAATCAGATAGTTATCAATGTAGAATTTCTTCAATGGGTCTCCAATATTCTGTTCTCTTAATAAAACGTCCATATATTCATTTAAGTGTTATCACACTTTAACTTGTGAAATCAACTACTTACTTCACAAGCAAGATATGTTACATGTGATGTGGTCTATCCATAATAATGATGTCCATATCTCATTATTATTACGCCACGAATGATTTAAAATTCAGTCATATGTAATTTGTATCATACAATCACAACTTCTTGTGATTAACACATTACTGAGACTTGAATTTATGGATTTTATTATTTAAAGCAGTAGAATATTAATTCAATTAAATAATAGATCTACCATAAATAAAATGCATTAATCCTATTAAAAGTATTTACAATCCAAATCAATTGGACCTAGGGTACAACACCAACAAACTCTAACTTGCACTAAATTCAATTACCTATGTATCTAATATCATAAAAGTATACATGACGATCATGTTTCTATTGCGACAACTCTTTGTTAGTGGATCTAAAATATTATCTATTGTGAAAACTCAATTTTTCTTTACGTCATTTCTTTGTATGATATTTCTAATGAGATTATACCATTTTATGATGAGACGTTAGTTCCTTCATTTTCACAATGACTCCATTGTTATGACAATACAAAGTTGTGGGATCAATAATGTTAAGAACTACTCCAACTTCATTAATGAACTTCTTGATCTAGATTGCAACTATTTGCTATTTTTGAAGCAATAATAAATTGGGGTTCTACTATTGAATTAACGATTGTTTAATGTTTGGAACCTTACCAACTAACCACTCAATTATTAAAGGCAAATTGATATCATGATTGAGTTTTGGCTCTCGTTTGGCCCCCATTCTTTTTCATTTTTCCTCTCTTATTTTTAATCACACAATCTTTCTTAAAATAATATTATACGTAAATCGAAAACTTTTTATTCTTTTTCAACAACACATTCTTCAAAAATATACTATTCCACACATTAAATTTTGGAAAAATGGGGAACGAGGGCATGCTATCATCCTAGTCCAACTGAAAGTTAGCATCGGTGTGGTCTAGTTACTTGAGATTCGCATTAATAGACTAGCTGCAAATGAAAAAAGTACCTTTTACTGATGAGGAACAGACTGAACAAATAACAAAATTATTTACCAAATGGAGTTCAGTTACACCACCGATTAAGGTAAAAGCACTTATTCAGAGACTACAAAAGCACAAGTTAGACATGTGGTGTTTAAAATTTCTTGAGGCCATCAAGAAACTTCACATCAACGTCCCTTTTGCTGATGCACTTATTCAGATGCTTAGTAATGCAAAATTCTTAAAGGATATTTTATCTAAAAAAATGCAAAATGGACGAACATGAGACGACGATGTTGATTGAGGAATGTAGTACTAAAATACAGAATAAGTTACCTTCAAAATTAAAAGATCCATAGAATCGTTACATTATGTTCCCCTATAGGAAATGTTTTGATAAAACTTTGTATGATTTAGGTGTAAGCATTAACTTTATTCCATTCTCTATTTTTAGAAAACTAGGTTTCGAGAAAGCTAAAGCAATTACAGTAACTCTAAAGCTAGTAGATCAGTCCATCACACATCCAAGAGGAATTATTGAAGATGTCCTGATAAAAGTGAAAAATTCATCTTTCCAAATGATTTTCTTATTCTTGACATGGAGAAGATAGGAACGTTCCACTTATAATGGGTTGGCCATTTCTACACTAGAAGAGCTCTTATTGATGTGTAAAAAGGTTAGCTAATTTTGAAGGTTGGTGAGGAGCAAGTCGCGTTTAATATTTTCAAAGCCTTGAAATGCCCTACTAAGTCGGATAGTTGCTTTCAGATTGACGTGATTAACAGTACAGCTCACTACACCTTCCAATTGCATAATCTATCTGATCCATATGAGGCGCATATTGTGTATTCCCAATCCACATACTCTAATTCTAGTAATATTGAGAACTAAAATATCTTGAAGCTAATCCTCCATATATGCGTAGACCACACTTTAAGAACTTGGGCACATGTTCTACAAAGCCTTTGCCATCAATTTAACAAGCTCTTAAGTTAGATCTTAAACAATTGCTACCTCATCTCCAGTATGCTTACTTGGGTAAACCCTCTACATTGGTAGCCATTATTGCAAATTCTATCAGTAAGCTTGACGAAGAGAGATTGTCGTGGATACTTAAAGAGAATGAGATAGCTATTGGGTAGTCTATAGCTAACATTAGAGGTATCAGGCCTACACTTTACTTGTATAAAATTCTCATGGTGGATAATTTTCAATTGTAAAATTGACAATCAGCGAAGACTCAACCCAAATATGAAGGAAGTAGTTAGAGTAAAAGTGTTGAAACTTTTGGATGTAGGCATCATCTATCCTCTCTCAAAAGTGCATTGATCAGGCTTGCTCAGATTGTACTGAAAAAAGAAAGTATCACAATGATACAAAATGAGAAGAATAAACTAATTCCAACTAGAACAATTATGGGATAGAGAGTTTTCATTGATTATCACAAACTCAACACTGCTACTCGGAAGGATCATTTTTCCCTTTATTTCTTGATCAGATGTTTGAGAGATTAAAGGTAACTCCCATTATTGCTTTCTTGATGAATACTCCGATTCTAATCAGATTTCGATAGCGTTCGATGATCAAGAGAAGACTTCATTTACTATCCCTATAACACCTTTGCTTATCGTAGGATTTTCATTTGGCCTATGCAATGCTCTCGCTACATTTCAGTGTTGCATGATGGCCATTTCCTTGGATGTGGTGGAAAAATTCATAGAGGTCTTTATGGATAACTTCTTAGTTTTTGGCTCTTCATTTGATGAGTGCCTAGAACACATAAAATTGGTCTTGCAATGATTTAAGGAAACAAATATAGTGCTAAAGTGAGAAAAATTGATGTGTGATGCAAGTGACTAACAAGACATTGAATAATGCATGGTTGAACTACACCACCAGTAAGAATGAACTTCTAGCTATAGTCTATACCTTTCATAAATTTTGATCTTATGTAGTTGGATCAAAGGTAATCATCTACACAGACCATGCAACTTCAAAGTATCTAGTGATAAAGAAAGATACAAAATCAAGACTTGTTAGATGGGTACTACTCTTGCAAGAATTTGATTTAAAGATAAAATACAAGAAATGAATGAAAACGTACTAGTTGACCATTTATCCAAACTTGAGCATGGAGAGAAGGAAAAATCAATAAACATAAATGAGATGTTTTCAGATGAACATTTCTTTAATTGGAGGATGCACCATGTATGCAAGTATTGTGAATTATTTAGCTAAATCCATCATTCTATCAGATTATTCAAGTTATCAAAAGAAGAAATACTTTTGGACTTGAACTGCAAATTTTGGGAAGATCTTATTTTCTTCAAACGAATTCTAGATCAGATGATTAAGCGATTTGTTCCTAAAGAAGAGGTCCCTTAGATACTTCAGTGATCTCATTCATCTTTCTATACTAGACACTTTTGTGATTCAAAAATAGTTGCAAAAATCTTACAGTCTAGGTTCTATTGACCTTTAATATTTAGAGTCTCTTATGTTTTTGTGAAAAGGTGTGATAAATGTCAATGTAAGGGAAATATCTCTAGAACAATGGAGACACCTTCGAATAATATCCTGGAGATGGAGATATTTGAAGTGTGGAAAATTGATTTTATGTAACCATTCTTCCCTTGTCCTTTATCAATATATTCTCATTATAGTTGATTATGTCTCTAAAAGGGTAGAAGCAGTTACATTACCGACTAATGATGCCTGTGTGGTGATAAGTTTCTTGAAAATGTATATTTTCACTCGATATGGCACACTCTATGCAATTATTAGTGATGGCATAAACACTTCTATTATCATCAATTTGAGTCATTGTTAGCTAAATATGGCATCTGACATCATATAGCTACCTCTTACCGCCCTCAGACTAATGGGCGAGTTAAAATCTCTATCAGGGAGTAGAATGCGTATCCCTAAGGTGACAGTAAGTTCTTCGAGAAAAAATTTGTCTAAGAAACTTAATTATGCTTTGTGGGCCTACAGAATTGCCTTCAAGACCACTATAGGCATTTCTAAATATCATTTGGGTTTTAGGAAAACGTATCATCTGCCAGTTGAGTTGGAGTATCAAGCTTATTGAGCCATCGAAAACTTGAATTTTGCTTTGAAGGTAGTGGGTGAAGAAAGACTACTTCAATTGAATGGATCAATGAATTTCAATTGGAAGCCTATGAGAATACAAAATTGTATTAGGAGCGAACCAAAAATCTATATGATATGCATATTCAAAGAAGAAACTTTGAACTTGTGCAAACAAGTCTTGTTACACAATTCACAACTCAAGTTTTTTCTCATCAAGTTGAAGTCAGGGTGGTTGGAACTGTATTCTGCAACTCAAAGTTTTTCCATAAAGGACTGTTGAGATAACTCAAAAAAGCAAATGAACAGTTAATGTAAATGTGCACAGCAGTTAAAGCCATATTAGAGTAGTGGGTTCTCAAAAGAAAAGTTCATCGTTCATCTTACAACATAGGAGTAAATTACCCAAAAGTTGAGTTCTATACTATATATCAAGCGCCTAATGGGAGGCAACCCATTTTTCCATCAATTTGACTTATTTTGACTTACATTACGTGTATTTTAGGAATAGCATTAGTATTTACCATATTCAGGAACTCATGCATTTAATTGGGTTTTAACACATTTTTTAGTAGTATTTTAAGACTTAGATTAGTAATTTAGGCATGTTTACTTACGGAGTTCATTTTATTTCGGCTCATTGCTAACATGTTAACATTATATTGAGCTTACATTGATATGGCATGCATTCTTAAAGTTGTACTTAAATTTCATCTCTAAACCAATTTGAAAGACTTATCTTTTCCTAACTATAGGAATCTTGCGGGGATATGTGCTCTATTAGATAGTTTTTCTAGAATTTAGAATATTAGAATTCTTTTTGGTATGAATTTATTGCAAATATATAAACCTTATTTGTTATCACTAATATTTATTTTTGAATTCTTGAAATAGAAAATTAAAACCTAACAACAAGAAAAAGTGGTAGCTGTCATGATGTCTACTAGCTGAACTTGGTCCTTTTACCTATTCGCATTTGCCTCTTAGAAAATTATATTCCTTACTCCTTTATTTTGCTTATTTTTGCTTTTACATTTGGGTTATACAATATTTTTTTCTGGGGTGGGTAAGTATTAGGATACTTAGAATATATATTTATTTTTCAATTGCAAATTGGGTTTGTATAACTGTTTAATAAAAAATAAAATGAAAATTTTGAATTGAAGAAAAACTCCAAAAGTACATTATCTAGTTTAGAGTTGAATGACTTGTCGCCTATGATGATATTTATATGTTTGAATTGAGTACAACTTTAGATAGAATTGGACAATGTTGTATATTATGCTTTTACTTGACTACTTATCCATGATAGACTTGAGCACATAGCTGTTATTGACTTATCACTTATTTTGGGACATGACTAGATTATGTGGACTTAGTTGTTGATGTTATTGACATAGGTTTGAGTTGAATTACTATATCTTTAATATAGAAACCAAATTGCATTTTTATGTGGATATAACTGTTGATATTATTGACATAGGTTTGAGTTGAATAACTAAATCCTTAGTGCTTGTTTGGTAGGGATTTTGTTAATTGATGTTTTGACAGTTAGAGATAAAGTGAGTTCAACCTGTAAGAGAAAAATTCAAAAATAACGGCTGGAATAATGAAATAACGATAAAAAAAATTACTGTTAATTTGATTAAAATCTTTACCAAACATGCTTCTAATATAGAAACCAAATTGCATTTTTATGTAGATTTAACGGTTGATGTTATTGACATAGGTTTGAGTTGAATTACTAAATCCTTAATATAGAAACCCAACTGCTAAAATGCAATTTGGGATGGGAAGACTAGTACTTATATTTATAGAAGTTTGATGGTTTGAGGTTCTCGAATATTAGCATTGGTTGAAGGAGTTCAGGTTAAGGAGTCTAGAACATGCAATAACCATTTTTAAAATTCGGATCCCATATTAAAAAGAATATGTGATACATCTTATACTTTTATTCGTTAAACTTTCATGACTTGAATGATTAAGTTTGCAAGGACATCTAAGAAATTGGTACTCTATAGCTATCTGACTTGAGAGTCATTGGTCTAAAACTCGTTACATTAGTCATTTAGAAAGCTTAATGGAGATAGGTCTTATGATACGTGCTATAATTTCCTTCGTAGCCTTTATGACTTGAATAATTAAGCTTTAAGGGTATCTAAAAGTTTAGTACTCTGTAGTCATCTGACTTGGGAATCATCAACCTAAAAGATGCTACAGGGTCAATTAGAAAGTTTAGCGGAGAGAAGTTTAGCACATGAGATGTCAAAAAAAGAAAAAAAGGATTTAGATTATCAAAGCAAGATGTATTCGGTAAGGACTTTGAGATTTGAACTCTAGAAATTGACTGTATAACTTTGAAAAACACTTACCATTTACCTTCTATGGATACAAGTATTAAATTCTGATAACTTCGTATGGAAAAATATATTTTAATGATTATTATGAACCTATATATGCTAGTAATACCTAGTGATTGGAAAGAAAAGTATACGGAGTGATTTTGTATAGCATGTGGGAGGAAAAATTGACCACAAAAGGATTAATATTATGAGTAAATCAACAGCAACTGATTGATTGTGTTCTTTCTTTGGTGTGAGTTTGATGTTGGCTAATCACACACATATACACACCCTAAGTCGAGCATTAGATAAGTAAAAATCTATTTTTAGTGTTGTTTGGATCTTTCTAAAATATTACTTAAATTTGAACATGAGGCATATGAGAAGCAATTCAACGTTGAAACTGTTATTTGTAATTTGTTTTCAGTAATACTATGGTTTACGCCTAAGTTTTGTTTTGTTTTATTCGAGGACGAACAAATGTTTTAGTTTGAAGATGTTTGATAAATGCGTTTTGTGTACTTATTCGAGACATATTACTAAGTCTTTTTATCGTCAAAGTATTGAATTCTAATTAACTTGGGTTAATTTTCTTTCATTTCAATGTTGGACCCATTTTAAGCAATTGAAAAAGAAAGCATGATCAATTAGCCATTGAATGGAAGGTTTGAGACTAAATTGCATTAATTGGGAAAAGTAAAGTGTTAGAGAGAAATATTATATTAAGTGGACTTGAATCAAATAAACAATGGAAGGAAATTAAATTGGGCTTTAGACAAATACAATGAGAAATCAAATCCTAATTGGACTTCTTATTTGGACAAAACTAATGAGTGGCTGAGTTGTAATAGAAAAAGAGCCATGCTTTTCGGCCAGGGTTAAATCTTCGTCAAAAAACAGGGCGCCTCTCTAATAATTTGGCGCCCTATTTTTTGTTAGGATTTAACCCTAGCCAAATAGGTTTTCCCAATGAAAAAAGCCCACTTTGACTCATTTTCCACTCGAACATTGGCATCGAATTTGACGGGAAAAAAAGACACAAAATTACGCAAAAAAAAAAAGGATACATATAAAGAGGGCAAAAAAGTACAAGGCAGAGAAATTGGATACGGCAAAAAAAATCCAGGCTTTCAGACAATAATTCACTGACAATTGTGCAAGGGATTTGGAAATTAATTTTGTTCAATCTAGTTTTCAATGATGTCGTTTAAACTTTATTTGTTTAATTCCAACATTATGAGTAGCTAAGTAATTTTAGTACGAGGATTACATTGAAACATATATCATAAACTTTTAATTTTTGAATTTTATTTATTTTTGACATTTAAAGCATGTTTTCAGTTCTTAAATGATTGACATTGATTTAATTTTTTCTACAATTACATACACAATTGTTGTTTGAGTATTGTGGCATGTTTTATCTTCGGAAGATTAAAAATAAGTTAAATACAGTGTCAATTGTCGTAGAGTACAATAGAGGATAAAAATATACTATTATGCTTTACGTAATCTTTAAGTATTCATAGCTCCTTAATGCATTCTTATATGTTCTCATCCGTTATAAAAATATAGTCGGATCACATGTAAAGATATATTTAATTAAATTGTTAAACAAATCAAAAGTATTCATTTTCATAATTGAATCGTGTTATAAATTTCACAAGGTTAGGGCTCAAAAGTGGTTGATATAAAGAAATATGAAATTCTAGTACATTTTTCATCATCATATTTTTATAAAACGTGCATTTTGTTAGGATCTTCCTCTAGCTACTCAAGATGATTTCCGGGCTCAGTTAACCTTTAAAACACAGAATCAACACCAAAACCAAAGTTACCCGACCGCCGACCACGCGTTCTTCCTATGGTTGCTTTTCTTCCTTTTGCTTGTTGTTTCCTCACTCACAAAGGATGAATACCACACACGTAAGGGTCACAAAGACACAAGCAAGAGGTAGAGAAGATCAATCAGCAGGATGCACGAAGAAGAAGAAGAAGAAGACTGCCTCTCTCTCTCTCGGGTTTTTCACAACGGGACTATAGAAGGCAAGAGAGTTACCAATATATATAGTAGACCAATGACAAACAATAAGGTAAGTTATACATATGGTAAGTAGGCTCGACTAGGGTTATGGCCCAATAGCACACCAACAAGCCACAAAGGTTTATTAGCCATCTAATAGGCAAAACAACGTTAAGTCGGGTCATCCCATTATTCGGTGTTGATTTATCGTTCAGTCATTCAAGTCGACTGATAAAACTGGTTTACATCATCGCCCGGGAGGTCGTTTGACAACATGATGTCTAACACATTTAATTATAACATTGCATTGTTTTTAATTAATTTAGGTCATGCATATGTACATGATTTAAGTGGTTACAGTTTAGCTATAAAAAAAATTCTAAATTTCATTATTTCGAATAAGGCTAAGTTAATTCGATCTCGAACCAATACAATCTCTATGACTATGATATTTAGACTCAAAAATACATTTTACCAATTGTTAACAATCCATGTACTTGCGATATTTTCAAACAAAAAAATATTTTAGTGACAAGATGTTTGGTCCAAGGAATTCAAGAAAAAGATTTCATCTAGTATGGCTGTCATAACAAAAAATTTGAGGCACGTGAATTTGATTGATGATTAACTATTACTAGTGGCTAGTAGAATACGTAAAATGACCACTATTTATCCTATTGAAGAACTTCCATATGTTGATGTCATTGAATGCATGTCCCATCATATAACAAATGTAGCATTTGTAGATTTTGATCGTCCGCATTCAAAACTATACAATCCCCATTATGTTAAACACATTATTGTTCCCTATTATCTAAACATTCTTAAGTTCATGAAAACGGCTTGGAATCATATATCACGTCACAATTAAAAGAGATGCTAAGGAAAGACGAATTATATGGAACAAAAGGTTATTGAGCCGTCTTTCAATCAATGAAAAGTCATTAGCGATACACAAAAAACAAGTAGGCAAGTGCTTGTCTTTTGGTTCCAATGATGAAACTTTTGGACTCTTGTAATAATGCATATCCTTATTTTCATGACATGATTCGAGCTAAAAGCAGATCGGCAGCTGATAATAGAGCAAGTAATGTCTTTCATTTTACATATTAACTTGTTGATAGAATTTAGGTGTGATCTAAATTTTTTGTTGAGAATAATTGAGAAATCTAATTAAAGTTCATGTTAAGAAATTCTATTCAAAATATTATTGTGGAATCCTATTCAAGTTTACTTGGAAGATTCTAGTAGAAGTTCTATTTGAAAGCCCTCTTGGAATTTGGGCTTGAAGAGGTCGAAATTATGGAACTAAAGGTCCAAAATAGAGAAGCTAGTACCCGCCAACTTACAGTTTGAGCATTAAGGCGCACTAGCCCCCTCTTGAGCAACGGTGTTTTCAACCTATGCATGTTTTTGAGTTTTAAAGAGTTTTTTACATTGTAATTCAACTACAACTCTACTATTAGGGTTTGGACATCCCCTATTTGTTCCCTATATATAGTTGGCTATTAATTAAGATTTGGACTAAGTTAGAAATATTGTAAACACAAATCTTTGTATTCTTTTTCCTATTATAATAAAATCTTATTTACTCTGGAAATTACATTGTTCTTGTGTCTTTGAGATCTTTTCTTCATATTGTGGCTATAATCTCGTATTTCATTCGATAATGTAGTAATGGATTAATTCGATGTCTTCTTCATTTCAGATCACATTGGTATTAATGCTTTTGATTTTGCAATTTTTGGAAAGATAGAAGTTTTGATCAATTTAAGGGCTCAACTTAATCTTTCATGATGGCAACCATGAAATATGATATTTTGCTATTAAACCATTTCCAACCCTACACCAAAATTTGAACCATTTTATACCAAATCTTGCACTAAACTAAAAATAATCTCCAATCTATTACACAAAAAATTGCACCAAATGAACATTGCTTAATCATTTTCTTTATTTCTTTTATTCTTAACAATTCGTATAGCTGAAAAATTATTTATTTATTTGATTTACTACTACATAAATTACTACACACATAATTACATTTTGTTTACAAAAATAATATATTATCTAATATATTATAAAATTGTAGGACAAATAATAAAAATACAACTAAGAAAATATTAAATCATGTTATTGAAAACAACGTAGTACATTTAGAATCTCAAAATTATGGTATGATGAAGTTGACCTAGTGTCATAATTTAATTATTGAAATTCATATATTCATCTCACAAATGTTCAATTAATACATTTCAAAGTGCTATGTAATCGTGTTTGTTGCATTTCAAATCGTTTTGAGTACATTTATTTTAATTTGTTCCTCTATTATTATTGATTACACGACTAAAGTTTACTAAAGAAGATAATAATAATAATAATAATAATAATAATAATAATAATAATAATAATAATAATAATAATAATAATAATAATAATAAAAAATTAAAATTTATATATAATATAAAATGACACAAATACCCTTGATATCACTGGGTCATAAATGAAAGGGAGGGGGGATGGACTTTTATCACATTTGATGCAAAAATGGTACCAGTGACACTATTCACTTGCACCATTTTGCACCAAAATGGTGCAAGATTTGGTGTTGGGTTGGAGTGGTATATTTGGTGAAAATTTGTGAAATTTGGTGAAAAATGGTGATTTGGTGTTAAGGTTGGAGATGTTCTTAGATCGCAATACAAGATTCTTTTTGTGGCATGTAAAGATATGGACAATACTCGCTTGTTGGGATTCAACAAGATGCTCACAACTTGAACTCTGGAGGAGAAATAATTGAGGGATCGAAAAGCTCTATCTCAAATACATTCTTCAAGAGAAGTCAACTGTTGCATTATGGTTAAAATTGAGCAATTATGCATGACGAAGAGTGTTACTAGTAAATTGCATTTGAAACAATGTCTATATTCTTATCATATGATAGAAGGTACATCTCTCGAAGATCACCTAACTGCTTTTAAGCAAATCATTATTGATTTGGAGACCTTGGAGGTCAAATATGATAAGAAATTTTGGGATTGATTCTATTGTGTTTACTGCCCGCTTCAAACATGTCTTTAGAGAAGACCTTTTAATAGTCCTGATACTCTCACCATCGATGAAATCTACGATGCTCTATATTTAAAGGAGAAGATGAAGTATCTTGTTACATCTGATGTCCGTGGAGATTGTCTCATTATTAATGGTGGTTGTGCAATGGGTAAGTCAAAGTCTAACTTCAAATTTTGTAACTATTGCAAGAAAAAGGAGTGCTTGATAAACGAAAGTTGAAGTATAAAGCAAAATTGACTGCAAATCATCATTCAAAAACTTACGGGAAAGCAAGTATTGCAGAAAATCATAATAGTGGTAGAGAGCTTTTACTTATGTCTGCTTACAACTCCAAACCTGACGAGGCTTAAATTCTTGATACATCTTGTACTTTTCATATGTCTCCCAATCGAGATTTATTTTCAATATATGAAGAAGTTTCTAAAGGTGTTGTGATGACCAGTAACAATATACCTTATCAGATAATTAGTATTGGTCAGGTCAAAATAAAGATGTTTGATGAGATGGTTAGAAAATTTGATACACTGAGCATGATCTAAATATAAAGAGAAATCTTACCTCTTTAAGTACACTTGATTCAAAGGATACTTGTATGCTCTTGCATGTGGGTCCTGAAAGTTGGTAAGGAGTCTGTGTTTTGTTAAAGGGACATAGAAAATCTTATATATATATCTTGTAGTGTTATATAGGTGCTTTGATCAATCAACATATTTTAAGAACTCAGGTGGATTTGAAGTTGGCTTATGTACCATTGAAGTCTAGTTTGGGGTCTTTGAAGAATACATCTCAGTTGAATTTACAATTTATGGATAAAGTTGTCTTCGCACCATTATCGACGATGTTATTATATTCAGTTGCTATTAACAGGCCCATTCTATGCATAAGATTCTACATAGGTACAATTCTACTGATTTAGTTAATGGTTTGAATGCGGTTAAGGGTGTTGATTCTAGTCAAAATCCATTTTTTTATGCATTCAATCGAGATTATATTATAGGACTTATTTCAGCCTTGTTTAGTGGCCATTAGGTCTCTTTGCCCCTTGTTGGGATAGCAGATGTAGAAAATATTTAGAGTTGAAAATTTTTGAAGAAGAAGTTCGTTTGT
Organism: Olea europaea var. sylvestris; assembly: GCF_002742605.1. Lineage (NCBI taxonomy): Eukaryota > Viridiplantae > Streptophyta > Magnoliopsida > Lamiales > Oleaceae > Olea > Olea europaea. The sequence continues at coordinate 75,704 of NW_019228210.1, forward strand.
ATTTTTATTAAAAAGTTCAAGTTTATTCCTAGCAGTATAATTCATCTTCATCCAGATAATTTTTTTGAAGTTTACTCATTTCAATGAAATTCATATTAAGCTGGAAATTGCTAGAATTTTAGTGTGACCCTAATTTTATTGTTAAGGATAATCGAGAATTCTAATTAAAGTGTATGTGTTGACACATTAAAAGTGCAACCCAAATCGAATAGCCCAAGGAATGAAACCCAATTGGGGAATTCCCAAATCAAATAGCCCAAAGAATGAAACCCAACTGGGCAATTTAGGATAAAGGCCCAGATAGAATTATTAATGAGTGCAGTGGAAGCCTACGAACACGGTAACATCATCGCCCAATCTTGCAAGATACCCAAGATCTGAGCGAATGAAGTGCCTTACAGTCGCCCAAAGCTATGACCCTGTTCTCACCCTTTCGAATCGCCCAGGATCTTAACAAACATAAGATGTTATGGTTATCTAGAAATGCAGTTATTGAAGCAGTTATTGAGTAACCTTATCACATTCCACGATTCAAGGAGTTCAGTTGAAGACGGTTGAACAACAAAGAGTAGTGGGGGCAGTTAGAGATGGCAGTTTCACAACAAGTTAGCCACCATAAAGAAAGTGAGTAGTTATAAAGTAATCAAGCAATTTCTAAGCGGTTGATCACGAAGAAATCATCAAGGGAATATAAAAGGAAGGTAAGACATAGAGCAAAGAGAACCCAAATCAAACACTCTCAAACAGAGATTATGTATTTTCAATTTTCTTAGTTTAAACTTAAACATTTCTTTCAGTACTCGTGTGCTTACGCTCCTTGGAGGCATTCTGTTTAGTTCCAATTGTAAATCATCGCCAATAAAATATCCATTTTTGGGATTTTGTCTCAAGAGGTTTGTTCCTTACACAATCGTCTGATCCCTTTTTAATTGTTAGTGACTACCCGCGTGAAACAATTTGGCACACCCAGTGGAACTCTGGTGTTTGGTGTTGAAGATACAAAAGGTGAAACAATATACCTCAAAAATCTGATAAGGAAGCAAGTCAGGGAAGAGTCCAGTCTGTGATCGAGCGATATGAGGAGCAGCATAGCTCTCCACGAACAGATGGAAAGAACTAGAGCAGTCATAGTTGTTACGAACCAATGACAGAGTTGAGTCCTCGAACTATGCGTGCATTACTAGGAGAACTCACACAGGATGTCATTGAACAGGTAAATCTACGAAATATTCATAATATGAAAAGATTTACCCAGAATGGGAATGCACATTATGACAACATAGCCAAACAACTGAATACTTTGAATGAAATAATGAATAAGTTAGTAGGCCAAATTTGTTAGCCAGTTGTACCTCTTGTAAATCACTTCCAAGCTAGGACAGTTGTGGGACATAATCCCCGAGTCCTAAGTCCAAATCAAGGGATAGAGCCACCTTTTGGTCCGTCTACTTCAAACCAAGGGGATGGTGTAATGCCAAATCAGAATAGTGGCAATAGTACATCTAACTTTAGGGGTAACCTAAACGTAAGAGACAATGTCCTAAATAATGGACAGAATGCCCCACGTGTTAATGATGGAATAAATATTTAGGCTAATGGTAACAATTGCCCAAATCATGGCAACTTTGTTGCCAACCAAGGACCAAATATCAGGCCTCAAGCAAATCAACCGGTCAACCAACCTGTAGGAATTCCATATGACCCCAACGTCATGTTGAAGAATCAAATTATGAAAATAGAACAGGATCAGATGGCTTTTGGGGTACGTCCTGTCATTAGGCCGACTTACACAAAGCCATATTCTGATTGGGTAGACCAAGCATATCCATGGCCTAGAGGGTATAAAGTGCCAGAATTCTCACTATTTATCGGTTTAGGAGAGGTGTCTACTCTAGAACACATAGGGCGATTCACACTGCAAAGTGGTGACGTAACTGATTACCATAAAATGAGGCTGTTCCCTAGTTCATTAACATGAGTAGCTTTTTCCTGGTTCATCAATTTACCAGCGAACTCTGTTCAAATATGGCAACAATTGAAGCAATTGTTATACACTCAGTTTTATAAGACTGAGTTCGAAGTTACTTTGGCCGATTTGGCGAATCTACGTCAAATGCCAAATGAATGGGCAGAAGGTTTCCTTCAAAGGTTCAAGAAAGCAAGAAGTAAATGTTTTTTACCTTTGCCCAAAAAGGGGTTTGTCAAGATCGCTCAAGGTTGTCTAAGCTTTGATTTGAAAAAGAAGTTCCAAGACAAGGAATTTTCTGATCTTTTCCAATTGAGCACGAACGTGATTAGGTATGAATGATTAATAAGAGAAGAAGAGCAAATGAAAAATTCTAGCAATGGGACTTATTATAGAGATCCAAATTTTGATGTTCATACCATTAATGACGAGTATTACGATCAAACCGAAATGTGGTTGACCGAATTAATCAAAGGAGTTGCGTATACTTGTCCTATAATGGCTAAGTCTAGACCGTCGGGTAATGATGAGCCTATAAAAGGTGAAAACAAAAAGGTTAGAACGTTCTCGTTCGATGTAACCAAAGCTGACCTTATATTTGATAAACTATATAAGGATAAGCAGATAAAGTTGAGAGATAAACATAAATTGTCAAGTCCTGAACAAGTTAAGGGTAAAAAATATTATAAGTGGCATAATGCATGGTCACATTTGACTAATAACTGTTTGGAGGAAGATGGCAGTGGATGAAAACCCTTTTCCACAGCCACTTGGGGTGAACATGGTGACGACTGATTTCAAAAATAAGTTGTCAAAATTCAAGTTAGTTATAGATGACGGGGAAGAGGATCCTGGACCACATCCCAGTGTCTTTGAACGTATCAAAGGGAAAGAGCCTGAAAAGGATGAAGACATCCTATGTACAAGATGTAAAAGAGAAGTGAGTGGGAACACAGAGAAACCAGGGATATGACAGCATCACCATCGCCCTAGTTTTTTCCCAAATGCTCAGTCTGGTAGAGGGCGAGGTACATCATTCTATAAGGGACCGCCTTTTGAGAGGCAGTTCAGGCCAGTAAATAATGGAAGAACAATCAGACCGCAGCATCGCCAACCAAATGTATGGCATTCGTTCCAGTATAATGCAGGAAGGGCGATACCCTTCAACGAGATGACTAGAACCCAACAAAGGTGTTTTCAACGGATGATGAGGCAACAATAGAGAATGTCACGTCCTAAAGCGCCTAGACTACTCGAGGTAGCCAATCAAAATGTTTTCAAAGATAGTGAAGAGACTGGTACTGGTGAATCGATGAAAGAATTGCCAGAGACTTCTTCTGGGAGGTCGAAGTTTAAGCGAGACAGAAGAGATGGAGAACATCTAAATCAGTCCCTTACTATTCAGTTCAGTACGTTACCTCCTGTCATGGCTAATAACTATTTGCTAGCCAATGAGTTCTAGAATAAAGAGAAAGAAGAAGAAGAAGAGAGGGAAGATAACGAAGAAGAAGCATGCGTGCTGGAATATGAAGAAGGTCAAACTTCTAGAGGGGCCTACGATGATGAAGGAAATGATGGTATGACGGATATCGAAGAAGAAATTGATTTGGAAGTAGAAAGAAGAAAAAGAGGAGTATCGTACAATACTCTGTTGAAGCAACTATATCAAGAGGGGATTCTTGAAGTGGACTTGTTGGGGAAACCATCTGGGTGTTCTTTTGATTATTACGTGCTGTACGGGACGCCCAAAAGGAAAAAGAGAGTTCCTCTCTCTAAAAAGTATGGATCACCTCCAAGAATAATGCCTCCTCCCACAGGTTGGGTAACTGAAGAAGAAGCATTAGAAAACGGTAAAAAGGAAATTCTGGAAATAGAAGCTCAATGCGACATGCTGCATGTTGATTTATCACAAAAGGATAACTTGACAGAGGACAAGCAAGAAGTGGAAAAAGATGCTGTCGAAAAGGTTATTTTTAAGCGACCAGCCATGAAGTTAACTAAACACTTGAGGCCATTGTACGTTAAAGCTCTAGTTAACGGCATGCCTGTGGCAAAAGTGCTTGTCGATAATGGAGCAGCTATAAACACCATTCCATCTAGGATGATGAGGAAATTTGCAAAGACAAAATGATATGATCCCAACAGAAGTCCTCCTTAAGAGTTTCAATGGAGGGGCAACTTCAGCTAAAGGGGTTATGTCATTCGACATAACTATAGGGACAACTACTAGGACCACAGTTTTCTTTGTAATAGATGGTCCTCCTAGTTGCAATGTGTTATTAGGAAGGGATTGGATACACGGAAGTTGTTGTATTCCCTCATCGCTTCATCAATGCCTGGTTTATTGGAATGACAAAGGCGAAGCAGAAGTGTTGCAGGCCGATCATAGACCTTTTGTCGTAGAAGCAAACTCAGTAGAAAGATTCGTGTATGAAGGAAATTATGGACCTATCAGAGTAGTCCAAGATGGAGAAGAAACTCAAATTGTCGCGTAGAGTGAAGAGCCGTTTTCGATGGATGCACTCACTGAAACGTTCAGTCAGATGAGGCCAAACATAGTGGCCCTAGAAGAGCCAGTAATTGGCAAAAGAGTAATCAAGGAGTTTTGAATGAGTTGTAAGCAACCAAGGCAAATGGCCGATATTCAGGCCTTCAAAGCCAAATTAATGGTTTTCAATAAAGAATGCAAGGACAAGACGAAAGTAGAAGTAGCCTTAAAAGTATTGAGAGATAAATTGGCAGTGTTCGAGTTGGAACAAAATATTGGTCGAGAAGTCAACAAAGTGGATTGTTTAGAAGAAGAAGTGCCTATAACGGAATTGGACGATGAAGTAATGGGGATCACCAAGCCTGGATACGCTCAAGCACAAAACCTTCTGATTAAAGTGAATATTGGCAATGAAGGGGAAGATCGCCCAACCTTCGTCAGCCAGATGCTCGATCAAGAGGTTAGTGATAAATTAATCGCTTTATTAAAAGAATATAAGGATTGTTTTTCTTGGGAATATGAACATATGCTTGGTTTAGATAGAGGTTTGGTGGAATATGGATTACCAACCAAGCCAAACTTTAAACCTCATAAACAACCTCCTAGGTGTTTTGCTCCTAATGTACTCCCTGAAATTAAGAAAGAAATAGAGCGATTATTAAAAGCAGGCTTTATTAGAACAGCCAGATATGCCGAATGGTTGTCCAATATCGTGCCAGTGCTAAAAAAGAATGGTAAATTAAGGGTGTGCATAGACTTTAGGAATTTAAATATAGCCACACCCAAAGATGAATATCCAATACCTACGGTAGATTCTTTAGTAGACTCGACTGCCGGACACGTAATTTATTCCTTCATGGATGGGTATTCAGGATACAATCAAATTTATATAGTTGAGGAAGATATACACAAAACTGCCTTTAGGATCTCTAGGATGTTTTGAATGGGTAGTTATGTCATTCGGCCTAAACAATGCAGGAGCAACTTATCAAAGGGCAATAAACTTGATTTTTCATGATATGATAGACAAGTTTGTTGAGGTGTATGTAGATGATATAGTGGTCAAATCCATTAAAGAAGAGGACCGTTTTGAACAATTGAGATGTTCATTTGAGCGAATGAGGCAATATAAACTAAAATAAAATCCCTTGAAATGTGCATTTGGCGTTAACGCAGGAAACTTCCTTGGTTTCTTAGTACACAAAAGAGGGATTGAACTTGATAAAAATAAAGTGAAGGCTATTTTAGAGGCCAAATCACCTACCAATAAAAAAGAATTGCAATGGTTTCTAGGCCAAGTAAATTTTTTAAGACGCTTTATTTCTAATTGTGCAGGGCGAACTAAGGCTTTTTCGCCACTTTTAATGTTAAAAAATAAGGACGAATTCATCTGGAAAGAAGAGCATCAAAAGGCTTTTGAAAACCTAAAGACATATTTATCAAATTCACCAGTGTTGGTATCACTAATCCAAGGAGGGCCAATGAAAGTATATATATCAGCTGAACAAGAATCAATAGCTGGAATGATCGCATAAGAAGACCAATTTGGTGAAGAAATGGCGATTTACTACTTGAGTAGACAGGTAACAAAATATGAATATAATTATTCTGCCATTAAAAAATTATGTCTTGCATTGTATTTTACATGTACGAAATTAAGTGCTTATTTACGGCCTGTAACCGTTTATTTGATTTCTAGAGTAAATTTGGTTAAATATATGTTCTCTCGCCCTATTTTACACCAAAGGGTAGGCCTTTGGACGTTAGCATTATAAGAATTCAAAATACAATACATACCCCAAAAGGCAATCAAAAATCAGGCTTTGGCTAACTTTCTGGCGATCATCCATGCCTTGACATGCCTGAAGAAATTGAATTAGAAATCAATTCATTCGAATTAAAACCTTGGGTTTTATATTTCGATGGATCAAAAACCTCTAAAGGTGCAGGAGTAGCAATAGCATCGATAAATCCTTTAGGGATTTGTTACAAGTTCGCATTCATTTTGGATAGGATGTGCACCAACAATCAAGCCGAATATGAAGCCTTAATCATGGGCCTAGAATTAATGATATGGGGGTAAAGAATGTGATCGTTAGAGGCGATTCTCAATTAGTAATTCACCAATTGATTGATGATTTTAAATGTCAAAGTGATTCCATTATAAGTCAATATGAAATCGCCCAAGAGTTGTTGGAAGAATTCGACCATGTAGAGCTTCAATGCGTCAATATGATATATAATGATGTGGCAAATGAGTTAGCCCAGATGGCCTCAGGGTACTCCAAAGTTTTAAATTGGAAAGCTACTTATGAATATGGAGTAATATTGCCCGTAGTCCAAAGAAGGGCGAGAACGATTGAAATTCATTGCATACAAGATGGAGATGCAATAGATTGCAGGGTAAAGATTAAAAGGTTCCTTAAAGAACCTAATAAAGGAAATAGTAAAAAAATGAAATTGCATTTGCTAAACTATACACTGATAGATGAAGAGTTGTTTAAGAAACGCTATGATGGTATATTGCTAAAATATATAAGTTTGCAAGAAGCCAGAATGATCATGGCTGAAGTGCATGAAGGGATATGTGTAGCTCATCAAGCTGACCAAAGGATGAGATGGTTGATTATTAAGAATGGATATTTTTGGCCCAAGATGGGAGAATCATGTGTTCAATATGCAAAGAGTTGTCTAGCATGCCAAAAGTATGGTCTACTACAAAGAGCGCCAGCACGAGAGATGACACCTATTATCAAACTTTGACCTTTCAAGGGTTGGGCGATAGACCTGATAGGGAAGATTTATCCCCCATCGTCCAAGTAATATACCTTTGTTATAGTTGTAACTAATTTTTTCACTAAGTGGGTAGAAGCGATACCTTTAAAGGAGATCACCCAAAAGAGTGTCATAGAATTTATCCGTGATCATATTATTTATAGATTTGGAATTCCACGGACTTTGATGGCAGATCACGGAACTTTTTTAAATGGAGATCAAGTGAATAAATTCTTGAGCGAGTTTAGAGTTAAATTAGTAAACTCCACACCATATTACGCTCAATCCAACGGATAAGCAAAATCTTCTAATAAGATTCTAAAAAATATCATAAGGAAAATGATAGATGAAAATGTCAGAAATTGGCACGAATGTCTAAACAAGGCCTTATGGGCTTATAGGACGTCGCCTCGATCAAGTACCAAAATTACTCCTTTCTAACTTACTTATGGACATGAGGCCATTTTGCCCATGGAAATTAACGTGTAATCGATCAGGGTGTGTTTGCAACATAAGTTAAGTGATGATGAGTATACCGAATCACTAGTTCAAAACTTATTGGAGTTGGACGAATTAAATTTGGACGTCCTAGATAGATTGCAAGTTCAAAAACAAAGGATGACTAAGTTTTATAATAAAAAAGTTATAGTCAAGTCATTTAGCCTAGGCGAATTGGTTTGGAAAACAATACTCCCTTTGGATAGCAAAGATCCAAAATATGACAAGTGGTCGCCCAATTGGGAAGGACCATATAAAGTAAATAGTGTGTTGCCTAATGGAGCCTATCGTTTGGAAGATTTAGATGACACCAAGCACATGAGGTTCATTAATGGCAAATATTTTAAAAAAATATTTTCCTTCTTTATGAGAAAGTGAACAAATAGAAACGTAATCAAATCGCGTTGAACGATCGTATATAAAAAGGGCCAGAACGAAATATGTTCAAATAAATCCCTTTATTATCAAACATTCATTACAAATTGCGAGATACAAAATACTAAATGCTCTATAAGCTACAATTGAGAGCAAACTAATATCTCAGTCGATTGCTAAGTAAGAGGGTGAACTGGCCTTGATTGCCATCCTGATCGTACTGTTGCAAAGGCAAGTAGAGAGGTCGAGAAGCACTCTCAGCAAGCAGAAGGGAAGAGAAGCACCCTCACATCGCCTACCTAAATGCATCGCTGCAATAACGGGTAAGGAGACTGAGAAGCACTCTCAGCAAGTAAGGTGGCTTGACAGGCATCCTCAAAAATTGCCTTCCATCATTAAACTCCTTGTAAAGAACATGGAGACAATGGGAAGAACTTCGCTGGCCAAAGAATATTTCATATATCTCACATACCAAAGGTGACATCAAAACAGGTGGCAAAATGGGCGGATCAAATGACCCATTTCTATAGAAGACGAAAATTTTGGATCGATCGTTGAGATGCCAAACGATGGCAGCAAATTAGTTTTTGAAGAAAAGAATGAAAATGAAAATGAAAAGTGCGAGATATACGTGCATTTATAGGGGCGTGAAGGTGAAGAGACAAAATATGAACAGCCACATTCGTGCCTAGTAATTGGAGTCAAGCGGCCCAAAGTCTTGGGAAAAGAGACAGGAATACCAAAAGAAGATGTACATGAATCTTATCATAAAGCAGTTAAATGCTTGGGGGATTGACGATTAAGGACAAACGTCAATAAATACACAAGAAGACAAATTAGTCGTTCATTAATGACAATGGCTGTTGTTACGTTCAAAATTGGCAATGGCTATCAGTACGAGGTTACAAGAGAAAGTTAATACGAAGTTTAAAAAAAAAAGTTAAGGCATTAGATGTCTTAATTACAATTTGCCCCAAACCAAACGAATTCTTTCCCTAAGTCTCCCCTAATCCTCACTCTGCTGAGAAGAAGTGACATTCAATTCAGCTACAAAATCATCATCAACCTCCAACTTCTTATACTGCTCGACCAAAGACTTGGTTCTCTCAATTCCTTGGGAAGCATTACGCTTTTTAGCAGCCACTCTCACCTTGCAGTCATCCATCCTTGCTTGAAGCTCCTTCATCTGTGTAGCCAAACTGGTCATCAAAGAGTCTTCAATCATAACTTCAGAAGAGATTTCGTTCAATTCATCATCTTCTTTGTTGATCTCTAGAAGCAAAGACTCTCTTTCAGATGCAGCGCGAAGATATTGAGTACTCTTGGCCTTCAGTTCAACATTTTTGGCCAGCAAAGAGAGGATGTCAGAGTGGACAACTTTCAACATCGCTTTAAAATCAGCAGAAATATTAAGCGATGGAAGTGTCAGTGCTTACGCCAACTTTGCACTTAAATGCTCAAGCTTATCCTTATGTTTGGCAGTACTAGCCTGACTGATGTCCATGTACATAAAAGATACATACTCAAATATCGACTACTTGAGGAACTTCATATCTTCCTTTGAAGAAGCAGAAGGACGACCGATTGAAGTAAGGCGAGACGTCTTGACTTGCCCCCAGGAAGTGAACAAGTCCTGGATGGAACGCACAATCTCATCAGCATCCTGCAAAGAAAAATGCCAACATTGAAGGTTTTCACTACAATAAACAAAGTGAAAATAAAAGTGAAGCAAAAGGTTACCTCATCAGCAATCTTGGGGGGTGGCATATCACCAGTTGGCTCTACCACCTGTGGCCCCACAACCTGTAGAGACTTCTTCTTGTCTGGGCGAGAAGACTCTGCCACAATAGGCAGACCCATGGAAGACTCTGCATGATTAAAGAAGCAACAAATCAGAAACTAATAGCACAAGCAAAGGTAAAACATCAAAAAATATATTACCTTCTGATTCGATGTTTGGGGGGTCGGCGCCCTAGGAAGGAGGTGGCTCGTCCATTAGTTGTGATGAAGGTTCCGGGACTGAAGGTTTCTCTTTAAGCGTAGTCCCTTCATCAGTTGGTTTGGATGAAGCAGCGCCAACAGAGGATGATGGAGCAGGAGCTGCCAACACCAAAGCCTTCAAAGGAAAGATTGAACTTTTCTGAGAAATTCAAGAAAACCATTAGCACATAGAAAGGTATGCTTGTGAGTAAACAGAATTCAATTACCTTTCTCCTGACGATGAGAGGAGTGTCATCATCATTATCATTATCATCCTCCAAAATGGGAGATGCTGAAGCTGGTCATTTGCGGCTTGGGGCACTCTTAGCTGCAGTAGGTTTGACAGGTAGAGAAGTAGAGGGACGAACATATTGTTTAGCACGAGCAGGTGAGGAAGGAATCCTAATGGACACAGGGGTGACCAAAATAGGAGAAGTGGAAGGAATGTTTGACTGATCCAGTGAATGGAAAGCACGATTGGCATCAGTTGCAAACAATCTGCGCTTCACTGATGGCCAGAGTTGTTCAAAAAAGGAGTGAACGACACGGATAGGATTGAAGAGGGCTAATGAAAAGTTACTCGTCAAAAGAATATTGCGAGCATCTATAGTTTGTGCCTCTGCCTTATTAATGGTGTGAAAGCGGTCTATCAAATTTTTTGAATAACAAGGGGGAACAGGCTAAGTTTGGCCAAAACCCCAACTTTGACATTGGTTTTAGTTAAAATATCATGGAACAACTTCCTCCCAGTCAAAAACTGAACCCAAACGAGCAGAGAGGGGCTCGCACTGTCTAGAGTGGATGGAGGTTGCACAAAATATGGAGTTAAATGAACAGGAAAGGGAAAGAAGGAAGGAATTGAATTTAAAGTCTAAAAGAATGAAAAATGTCTCTTCTAGACATATTTACAGGGCTCAATGGGTCAATGGCTAGCCCATAACAGCTAGTAGAACAAAGGGACATGGATAGAGCACCAAGTGATGGAAAATAAGCTCTCAACCATAGTTGAGTAAACCAAAGAGGCCCACTGCCAGTGGGAGATGCACCATTTTTCAATTGAAATTGAAGAGAAACCATGCCTCTATAGAGGGCAGCCAAAAAGAAGGAACACAAATTCAAAGGCCTACCACGTGCCAATTCATGCGCTATGGGTAAATAGCTTATAGAAGGCTTCATACTGGGCGCACACAAAATATATTTACAAAGCCAAATCTAAAGAAAGGCCACACGCTCAGCGTGGGAAGGCTCAGCATTTGAGTGATTATAACAGCTTTGCAGGCTTGAATAGGACTCGGTGAGTTTTTTGTCAAATTTTGGAACAACACCGGAAATCAAAATACCAGGGAAAATGGTGTCGCCCAAAGGTGGAAGATTTATCAGGGCCCCAACATCCCTTAAAGTAATAGACATGGGACCAAGAGGGAAAACAAAAGTATTATATTCAGAAGACCAAAAATTTAAAGCAATAGAAAAAAGTGCTGGGTTAAAAATTAGGGGTTGAAGAGAGATTTCTAATAAATCAGAAATCCTAGCACGATCAAAAATTGCCTTGATAGGACCATGGCCCAAAGGCGAGCATGCCATCTATGGAAAACAATATCAGACTTAGGCCAAGTGCGAATACCTTTTTTGCGAATCGGCCTTAGCAGCAAAGAGTTCAGGAATGGAGGGCCTTAAGTACAAGGGAACAGCTGGCTCACCGCCACTTGTTCGACGGCTTCGGCGTTGTTGAATGAAGGACCCAGATAGAATTCATTAAGTTCGACATTGGCTGGTGCAAGGAAGTTTGGATTTACATATGGCCGAGTGAGGATTTTCTGGAAATCTTCGAAGCTAAAAGAGTCGTCAAATTGGGTTTGTGGAGCAGCCATTGGGAACGAAATACAGTTTTGTTAAAGTTTGTTTGAGAAAGAAAAGTAAGAAGATGAACAGCGGTATGGCGAGAAAGAAGCGCGAAAAAATGAGGCATGATTTAGTGGTACAAGGAAATGGCATGTCTTTGGGGTTTATAAGGGTTTGTAGCGTCGCACTTTTTCAGGCTATGGAAGGAAATAATGATTGAAATTCTTGGGAATTTCAAATGTTGTTGGGAAACAGAAAGTAAATATGGCAAAGATTAATAATTGGTATTAATTCTGCCATATTTTGGGGGGGGGGGGTAATTGTTGACACATTAAATGTGCAGCCCAAATCGAATAGCCCAAAGAATGAAGCCCAATTGGGGAATTCCCAAATCAAATAGGGAAAAGAATGAATACCAACTGGGCAATTCAGGATAAAGGCCCAGATAGAGTTATTAATGAGTGCAATGGAAGCCTACGAACACGGTAATATCATCGCCCAAGCTTGCAAGACGCCCAAGATCTGAGCGAATGAAGTGCCTTACAGTCACCCATAGCTATGACCCTGTTCTCGCCCAAACCTTCGAATCGCCCAGGATCTTAGCAAACATAAGATGTTATGGTTATCCAGAAGTGCAGTTATTGAGTAATCTTATCACGTTCCACGATTCAAGGAGTTCAGTTGACGACGGTTGAACGACAAAAAGTAGTGGCGGCAGTTAGAGATGGCAGTTTCACGACAAGTTAGCCACCATAAAGTAAGTGGGTAGTTATAAAGTAATCAAGCAATTTCTAAGCGGTTGATCACAAAAAAATCATTAAGGGAATATAAAAGGAAGAGAAAACATAGAGCAAAGAGAACCCGAATCGAACACTCTCAAACAGAGAATATGTAATTTCAATTTTCTTAGTTTAAACTTAAACATTTTTTTCAGTACTCGTGTGCTTGCACCCCTTGGAGGTATTCTGTTTAGTTCAAATTGTAAATTATCGCCAATAAAACACTCATTTTTGGGACTTTGTCTCAAGAGGTTTGTTCCTTACACAATCGTCTGATCCCTTTTTAATTGTTAGCGACTACCCGCGCGAAATAGTATGTTAAGAGAAATTCTATTTGGAATGCTAGTATAGAACAATATTCAAGTTTACTTAGTAAATTCTACTTGAAGTTCTATTTGAAACCCCTATTGAGAGTTCAAATTTGTATTGAATTTGAAGATGTTGAAATTATAAAATGAAGAGTTTTCTTGCCGCATTCTCGCTAGCCTGGGGCAAGCTGGGCACTCGAGTGCCAAAAATATAGAAGTTGGTGCCCACCTAACGCTAGCATATAGCTCGAGCGCCAAGGTGCCGCTTGTCACTCGCTGGTCCAAGCCCCTTTTTCGCATTTTGACGAGTTTTATTGAATTCTACTTTAACTACAATTTTACTATTAGGATTTGGAAGTCCCTTATTTATTTCCTATATATAGTTAATTTTTCATTATGATTTAGACTAAGTTAGAAACATTATAAATACAAATCTTCATATTGTTTCTCCATATTATAATAAAATCTCATTTACTATGCAAATGACATTGTTCTTGTGTCTTTGAGATCTTTACTTCATGTCGTGGCTATAATCTCGTATTTACTCCAACAAAGTAGTATTGGATTAACTTTTGATTTTTGTTCTAACCTTGTTCAGGCTTACGCTGCATCGGTTGTGCTTCAAAATTTAACTTGGCTTTAATGGGAAAAATGGCCGGTGTTGAGGAAGGCATAGTTTCCTACACAAAATAATATAAATATTATAATATAAGGTCAAGTAATTTTTTACGCCACTATATATAGGTCGCTTTTTAATAAATAATGTAGGTGAAATAAAATATAGATTTAGGATTTTGGTTTGACCTGACCTCTTGTTGAAATTGTAATAAAATTAAATTTGTCACATGAATTAAAATGTAAAATCTAAATAACTATAGTCCGTGTCTAGTCACACTAGCGTTAAATCAATAAAATCGAATTTTAAATGGACCTTATTAAACCGAATAGCCTTTTTTCTGTAACTGGAGGGCCATCTTTTATTTAAATTAATAACACAAGTCCGCGAAAGTCACCTAGCGTATTCATTATTCAACAATGACCGTCCACACAATATATTAATGCTTAATTAGGAAAAGTATATTTAAACCGTGAAAAATATGTGCCCCAGAAAATTTTAGTTGTGTGAAAGAACAAAAAAAAGTCATCTGTCTCTCTCTCTCTCTTTCTCTCTCTCTAAAATATCTATAAATCCCAGATTCCCAATCCAAATTCCATATAAAATGCAGCAGCAATATAGCATTATTTCCCAAGAAAATATATTCAATACATATAAGATGATTTAAGAGAGGCTGCAGCCAAAATCAATTGTAATAATGAAATACATTATTCTGATTGCACGCTTGCAGCAGTGGGCATGGGATTACCTTTTATTCCAACCCTTCTTTCAGCATCGTGATATTGAGTTATCAGACTATGTTGATGACCTTACTGTAACGTGTTATGAAAATAATAATAATGCTGAGTTTGGGGATTCATCAGTGGAGTGTGCTGTTTGCTTATGCAGAATTGGTGAAGGGGATGAGATTAAACAGCTGAGATGCAACCATCTGTATCACAGAGTTTGCTTGGATAGGTGGGTAGGTTATGGGCACAGAACATGTCCACTCTGCCGGTATAACCTAAAGCCGCCACCACTACTGGCTGACCTCCACCATGCAGAAGCGGAGGTGATACTTATTAACTTCTGCGCCACCAGATCAAGGGACCACCGCCGTACGTGGTGGCTGCGCTAGGTCTAGTATGTAACATTACAGCTAAATGCAGTTAACGTTGTTTTTAATATTAACGATGATATCTTGTATTCATATATTAGAGTTGGCAATGAAGTTCACACTTCTCCACAATTAGTTATCATTAAAAAAATAAGAAAAAAGAAATTGTGCTGCATTTCATTAAATGATAGATGTAATTTAATGAGTTTCCTACATTTAATTGAACTGTTCATGTAATGACACGTATATTGTCACTAGACCATGCTCAATCATTAATGGTAATTATAACATTATTCTAAAAAATTTGAAACTGATCACAAAGTTAGCTCACTGTTATTTAGATTGACCAAGCTGTGTGTACAGATTATCAATTCACAGAATTCATGTAGAACTCTCATAACAAGGGGTGGGTGATTTTTGAACATTTTTTTTATCAACACATGGCGTCCATTCATGTGAGTTTTCTGGATGAATTCTGTGACATAGTATTCTGTACAATGGGCTTTAACCTATTTGGATTGATATACAATACTCGCCGTGATGATCAACATTATGAATATAAAAATCTGCCATTAATGCATGACTAATGATCCGTCAAAAGTTGTAATCCAATCTTCATGAATATCAATATAAAAGTAAGAAAGTTTTGATCTGATATCTTGTCAATATTAATTAATCTCGATATTTTATCAACATTAGTTAGTCATAACTTAAATGAAACTAAAAAGCATACCTATTTGTTTCACAAAGGTTTAATCAGAATGATAAGTCAGTGGATCTATAGGTATATCAGTATGTACAGTGGTCTCATATGAAGGGTGTGTTATCAATTTAGATCTAATCAATTTTATGAATTACTCTTGAAGGTTCACATCACACTGGTGCTAGTTGATGAGAGTTACTTCGAAAACAAAAGTTAAAAATAGTGAATCATGCTATTTAGCACCAATTTAGATGGTCACTTTTGATATGTTCAATTAAATAAATCACGTGACAATATGTTTGAATGGACCAATTATTTAATGTCATGTAGTTATCATATAGACTGGTGCTTGGCACCTGGGGTGATGAATAGGATCATTCAAAAAAGGTAAAGCTAAAATTCATTTGGAGTATTCTCTCAATTCCAATAATGCAATCAGAACAAATATGAGTTGGCGATTAAAAGATTTATATATAGTCCCCATTTCAGCGTCAATGACAAAGGATTAGGCTCTGGCACTAGCATTATTGTGTTCACATTCAAAGATTGGGTAGAAATCAGAACAGAAGCTTCTCATTTCAAAAGATAACCAGAACCAGACAACCTTTCGGTTACAATATACACTACACTGTATAAAGATTAGCTCAATATGGCGTCTGTGTTGCTAATGCATATAGATTATTTTTTTATCTAGTTAGTCAATACTTCCGTAACAATTCGTTATTAAATTAACTCATCCAAATATTTGGATTTAGAGTTAATTATTTATTACTTGTAATTGAAATGATTAATAGGAGGAACAACTATATTGTACGTGTACTTGTAACTTTGTAAGTAAAAAATACTAATATAAAAGAGTTATTTATTCCTAAAAATATAATTATAATTATAAAAAAAATAAAAAATTCACCTACAAGTTTCACTCGAATGTAAAAAATGAAAAATCTTATAGATAAAAATACTAATTTTTTTTTTTTTTTTTTTTTTTTTTTTTTTTTTTTTTTTTTCTAAAATTAA
>NW_019228210.1:92155-122247 GCF_002742605.1 Olea europaea var. sylvestris
AATGAAAAAAAAAAAAAATCTTATAAAAAAAAAAACTAATTTTTTTTTTTTTTTTTTTTTTTTTGTGAATTTCATCCTTTTTCCCAAATATAAGGCTCAAATTTAAGTCACTAATAACCACTTGAACTTTGCGCTTGATTTCATAAAGATGCTACTTATAATTAAAAATAAATAACTCATGAATAAAAAATTGCTTCTATGTAAAAAATGCTTATAAGTAAAAATTACTACTCAACACTAAAATCACAAAGTACAAAAATAACTTAAAAGACGAAAGTTCACCTATAAGTATAAAAGTCACCTAAATAAAATAAAATAACTTATATGTAAAACATTATTTATTAACTATATAATTCACTTAAAATTAATAATGTCACGTCCAAGTAAAAAAATTATTAATAATTAAAAATTCATTTATAAGTAGAAAAATTATAAAATTTATTTATAAAAATTTACTCATGACTAAAAACAAAAACTTCGCTTACATGTAAAGAAAGTTACCGAAAGCACTAGATGTAAGAAAAAATTAGAACAATACCCCTAGCTAGTTCATCATAATAAAATTTTCCCAATCCTATCCTTCCCTAATATATCCGTCCTAATCAAATCTTCCAATCCAATAAATTATCTTAAGTTTACAATAGAATAGCTTTGCACTTAAAACACGGTAAGATTCACATCTCACATTTGCCTCCAACAAAGTCCTTACTATTTGCGCTGTTTAACTATATCATTAAAAAGTTAAGTTGCTAAGTTTTTTCCTCGCTTCCAATTCGTTCTATTTTCTTACTTGTACAGAAATTATAGTGGGTTGATAAAAAAGGTAGACTTACGTGAGGTTCACCTGCCTTATTAATTAATGGTAAAATTGATTAACTTTCTATATTAAGAGCCAACTTGCTGCAAACTTGAAAATCCAGCACCCACTTATTACAACTCGCGTAGAGGACTATACAATTTTCTTTTATAAATATATTATTATATATATTTTTTTAAAAGCTCTCTTCAATTTGTCTTTTTTGAGCTTATAGTCATAGTGACAGTTTGAAGAATCAGATTTTTTTTTTGAAGAATCAGATTTCAATGCCCCTATTCATTAGGATGCGGATTTTTTTTTTTAAAACAACATTTTTTTTAACGTATAAATGTACACATAAGTACCTTGAAACTCAACGACGGGTTAAGGAATTTTAGGTACAATTTTAATTAGATTTCAAACATGTGTTGTGATTTGGGTGAACACTTTTGATACACATCTTGAGATTCAACAATAGGCGAAAGGATTTAGAGTAAATTTTCAAATTAACTTCATATTAATATTACTATCCTTACTTAGAATTATTAAGCATAGTTATCTCCTAATGATTTATTTGATGAGGCTGATTGTAGCATAATATATTAAATTCAGAAACATTATATTATATAGTGCTTCGATTTCCACTACCAACACTTTCTCGGTCGAGTTTGTCACACCGAACTTGCCTAGTACGGTTTACTTGACTGGTGTGGTTTGCAGACTATTGCGTCAACTCAAAAGTTTACCTAATGCGCACCCGAAAAGTAGCGGCTGCGAATATATGTGTGTGTGTGCGCGCGCGCGCTTCTATAGTTTTGTCACATATAGCAGTTTTTGAGTAATTGTATATAACGAGTAAATTTAATCAATCCTCTCACAGCTTTATTTTACATTACTACTTGCTCACTCAATAATGAAAGATAATCCCTTGCTCACCCATTTATCCATTTGCTTACCCATTCATCACCTTCAACTAATGGAATGTGCCACGTGGCAGACGAAAATCTAACGTGGCACATCACAGACTTTAAATCAGACCAAATGGGGGAAAATTGCAAAAAGCCGATGACAATTTCCTTTCTTTGTTCGATCTTCAAAATGCGTTTTTATTAAAAACTAATTGTTTTATCTATATTCAGACTGGAACCCTCATTTCCTCTTCATCCACATCAATAACCCAAAGATCAAATTTTCATGTTGATTAATCACATTCTACCTAATCCTGAGCAAAACCAAATTTTTTGGAGCAAGAAAATCTTCCAGTCCTGGGTATGGAATGCAATGTCACCCTGGAAGGAACAAGAATAGTGATGCAGACCTGACATTGGACAAAAAGGGATTGAAACCTCACTACTGAAAAAATGATATTTTATAACTAATCTTTCAATGACCAAATCAATCTGGTCGTTAAAAGCTATTTTCAAAAACTAAAGGATACGTTTGGTCATAGAAAATTATGGTGAACATTCGAATTTTGAGTTAGTTGGAAATATATTATAACGACCAGAAAGTTAGTTGTTAATCCTATATTTTTTGCGACAAAATTAATATTTGTCGTTGGGAGTGGGCGCCAAAACAAGAAAGTCCGCCAAAATATCTGTTGATATTCAACGACCAAGTAATCAGTTGTTAGAAACACAAATAATATAGTAAATATTCAACTACCATTGTTTCTAGTCGTTAATATAGTAAAACAACAACTAATTTTATCTTGTTGTTGAAAATTCCATATTTAAAAATGAAAGCACATAAGTTTAACATTCATTTCGTGTAGGTTGTACCATTAATAAATTTTTTCAAAGCAAATGCGACACTTTAAGTTTAAGTTCTCATTATTAAATATTTTAATACAAGAAACAAAATGCTAAAACAAAGTTTTGTTTTAATTAGCAATATTATTTTAACAATATTCAATGTTTAACAATTTTTTTCTCATAAAACTAATTCGTAGGTTTAACACAGTAGCATACATATAACTAATTCGTCTGAATCAAAGAGAAGTCTATGACTCGTTTTTGTTTAGTCTACACACCTTTTGTGCTTAAAGTCTAGGACACATTTGTAACTAAGGTATTGGACATCTTTTGTAAGTAGGTATATAATAGCTTTGGTAATTAAGGTATAGGACATCTTATATATTAGGTTCTATGGCACATTTTGTGGTTAAATATATGAGACATTTTATTAGTAATTGTTATATATGCAATGATGTTTACCCATTTGTAGCTGTTATTGTATGTATATTTGTTCATTTCTTTATTTTTATTATTTTCTAGTGTATCTTTTATTATATTTACTAATTAGGAAAAAAAATAATGAATTACAACAATTATCTTGCAGTTGCTAACCGTTCAACTAAACCATTGGTCAAAGTATTAGCAGTAACCAAATATTGGTTGTTGGAACATTAAATATAACTATATTGATTATTCGCCGACCAATTAGTGGTTTCCAAAGCATTGTAATAGCAACCAAATTTTAGCTAGAACGGGGTGTAAATCAGCTATTTTTAGCTGCCAAATTCGAGACCTTTGTCGACGAATCAAGCAGTTGTAGAAATAAAATTAATTGGTTGTCAATATTAACTTTTAACAACCATTTCTTTTGTTGTTGAAATGAAAAGTAACTAAATTTTGGTTGCTTTTATATTTAACGACAAAAATAGTTCGTACAACAACTAAATAAGTGGTTGTTGGAAAAAAGAATCGGTTGTCAATATAAATATATTATGACCAATTATTTAGTTGTTGAAATAATACATTTAACGACCAAATGTGTTTTTAGTTGTTGAATACATTCGCCAACACCTCTTTGTCAACCAAGGGGCAACTAACTAGGGCTGTAAGCAAAAATCGAAAAATCGAACCGAAACCGCATTTTAGAAACCGTCGGTTTGGTGTCACGTGGACCCGGTCAACGAAATGATTTTGACCCAAACCAATGATTTGGTTTAGGCTTGAGAATTTTAATTGCGGTTTAAAACCAAACCAGACCGGCGAAAAATATATAAAAATAAAAAAATGAAAAAATGAAATTTTTTGAAAATTCATCCAAATATGTAAAATTCAATAGTTTTGTTATTTGTGGATATTTTTGTCAATTCATGATTTTCTAATACAGATATATTATCATCATTATTATTATTATCCAATAATCCGAATATATATTTAATAATTTCAAGACTAACATAATTTATCAAAAGCCTTTTTCCTCTTCAAAATTTAGATGAACTCCATTCGAGACCCAACAAAATTTTGAGCCACCTGCACCACACACTTCTTTTTCAGATTTTTCACACCTCTTCAAAGTTGAATTGAAATCCATAATACCAAATTAGAGATAAAAAGATCCTAGACCTTCAGTGATAATATTTGCAACAAATAAAGTTTCAGATCAATAATTTTTTGGAGCAAACTAAGGTAAGAATATGAAATTAATCGTGTTTCGTAACATCATACAAACGTAAACTTGTTTAATTATTATGTTTAGATATTATAAACAATTGTTTTATTATTGTGGTTAGTTATTCTCTTTATTTAATCAATATCCTTTTTTTCAGATATGATGATCACGAGGTCTTGTTGAACATCATTATGTTTTTTGGACCTTATATCTAATTTTGTAGACTTGTATTGTATCGTCATTAGCCTAAAAAAGGTGAACAAAAATGAAAAAAAAAAATTATGTTTTAGTTTATTGTGATTTCACTTTGATTTGGTTGATATTTAAATTTATAGTAGATATATTTAATCCCTGTTTGAGCCATATTTTCTATATCATCATAATGAGAAAATTGACTATTGGAGAGAAGGCTGGGTCCCACACATGAAATAACAGGTCAACGAAAGTGGCTGGACCTGTGGAATAACGGTCCAAATTTTCATTTTTTTGCCCCAAAAATTTGATTCAAACAAGGGCTTAGTTTGTTTTAAATTTATTACTGGTGAGATATAAATATATATTAAATTCAATGAATTAATGACATAAAAGTAGACGAGCAAAAAAATATATGACGAAACCGGCGATTCAAAATCGGACCAAACCGTTAGGTTCAGGTTTGAGTTTTTTTCAAACCGTTCAAAATGGTTTGGTTTAAGTTTTGATTTTTCTCAAACCGTTTTAAACGATTTGGTTTGAAAATCTGTCAAAAATCGGTAAAATCGGACCGCTTACACCCCTACAACTAACTGATTTTGGTCGTTGAATGTGATCAACAACCAAAAATATATATTCTACGATCATTTTTATGGTTATTGGAGTTGATATTTTCTGTAGTGCCTCTCGAATGCCACTTGAATGATTTAGATGATAAGGTCATAATGATGGTTTTCAATTTGACAGAACCGTACCTGACCATATTGTGGTGGGATTTAATATAGACTCGACAATTGAATTCGAGGTTTCAAGGTATAGAGGATGTCGTATTGTATGATGGATATTGTCCTGGCGAAGAGGATTTGTATACTCATAATTATTATAGTGAAGAAAAGAATTATTGCTTTTCCATTTATGATGCTGAAAAGAATTTGTCCTGGTGAAGAAAAGAATTTTTTTTATTATTTTATTGGGACTCATATTTTTCACGGTTTAAATAAGCTTATGCCTTTTTCTAATTCAGCATGAATATTTTTGTCTGGGGACGGCCATTGTTTAATAGGCGAGGTGACTTTCTCCGAACTTGTGTTATTAATAAATAATAGATGGCACTCCAATTACGGAAAAAAACCTATTCAGTTTAAATTGGTCCATTTAAGATTCGATTTTATTGATTTAACGCTAGTGTTTCTTTTCGAAAACTAAAACTTGTTGCAAAATGAAAATATTTTGAAACGTGATTGGTTCCTAATTTATTTTTATATTTTAGCAAATTCAAATACATTGGAAAAAGTTATAGACGCAACTATTGGGAAACTTTGATTAAAAATTGCACTTTTGTAGGTTTTATTGTGGGTTGCAAATAAAAAATAAGCGGTTGTATTATATATACATAATAATTTACATATACATGATGTGATGAGATATGATTGGATCAAAATTTTTTCAACAAAAAAAAAATCACACTTTTTTTTAACACTTCATTTGTATGTAAACCATTATGTAATTGCTTATATACAAGTAGCATTATTTAAAAATAAATTAATTTGGGACAACTAAAAATTTTTTCGCTTGTGTTGGTCTGAGGATTGTTATTACATTTAATAATGATTGCAGTAAACAATTTAGAGGGGATTACAGAAACGTAAAGAACAAAAGAATTTTCGCCCCTAGGGCTCGAATGTTCAGCCAAAATGTCTACTCACCCGTTGAGCATCTACAAAAGTAGATTGGCTCGAATCCACTAAGAATCACAAAAAATTGATACAAAATGTATGAAGAAACCACAATTCCTTCAATTTCAATTTTCTTTCACCTCTCTTTTATACAACACTCAGCTTTCCTACAATCTCACAGATGGTATACCAAATACAATCCTAACATCACTTAGATTAGAGATTGTTTTCAAAAAAATACAAGAACAGAAGAGTCTAGAAAACTCTCAGAGAGAAGACGAGAAAACCCTAGAACCTTTCACTCAGCACATAGCAAAAATAAAGAGTCAAGAGACTTTAACATTCCACCAGAAAATATCAACAATCCAACGATCACAAAGGTGCCAAGTGTAAAGTCCACAACAGTCATCCTTTATTAAGGAACAAACGTATTTCCAAAAACGCATTTCATTTCCAAACCATTTCAACTCGTTGAATCAACCAAACCAACAGGGCCCAATACCACTAAATTGGGCCAGGCAAGAATAGAGAGGTAGCCCACCAACAATCTCCACCTTTCTGATCTATTCTTGGTATTCTTTCATGGATTCAAGACTTGATCTATTTTTGTTTCATTTGCTCTATAAAACCTGTAAAAAAGAAAAATGAAAAATAGTCATTTTATTTTCAAAAACAACAAATAAAATTCAAATATCAAATTGAATTTATTACCTTCAAAGTATATTAAGAATTTTCAGACAATTTCTGAACTTGTTTAGAGGTAAAACCTTAGTACCAATATCAGAAGGATTAAATTCAGTTGGAATTTTAACCAAGTTAATTAGTCTCTTTTCAACTATATTTCTAACAAAATGAAATTTAATATCGACATGCTTAGTCCTATCATGATAAACAGGATTTTTACTCAAATGAATTGCACTCTGGTTATCAGTACA
Source organism: Olea europaea var. sylvestris (assembly GCF_002742605.1). NCBI lineage: Eukaryota > Viridiplantae > Streptophyta > Magnoliopsida > Lamiales > Oleaceae > Olea > Olea europaea. The sequence goes on from NW_019228210.1 coordinate 99,157, forward strand.
GATTCTAACCATTTCATTCATGAAACCAATTTAATTTAATAAACCCTTTAACCACAAACCTTCTTTAACGGCATCACATGCTGCAATATACTCAGCTTCGGTGGAAGATAGAGCGACAAGTTTTTGTAGTTGGGACTTCCAACTAACACAACCATCACAAAGAGTAAACACATAGGAGGAGGTTGATCTTCTTTTATCTAAATTTCCTACAAAATCAGAATCTGTATATCCTTTCATGATAATGCCTTCATTACATCTTTGGAATTTTAATTCTAGTTCAATTGAGCCATTTAGATATCTTAACATCCATTGGATTGTGAACCAATGTGTCTCACCTGGATTGGCCATGAATCTACTAAGCATGCTTATACCATGAGCTAAGTCAGGTCTTGTACATATCATAAGGTACATAATAGAGCCAACAGCATTTGCATAAGGTATTTTACTCATTCTATCATATTCTTCATCAGTTTTAACTGACTGTTCACCAGAAAGTTTGAAGTGATTTGCAATAGGTAAAGTTACAGGTTTACACTCAGTCATAGCAAACTTCTCAAGTATCTTATTCACATAAGAGTTTTGATTTACATACAGAACATAATTCTTTCTATCTCTATTGATTTTCATGCCTAAAATTCTCTTTGCTTGTCCTAAATCTTTCATTTCAAATTCAGATTTAAGTTTTTCTTTAACAGAAATTATTTCAGATTTATCATGGCAGGCAATAAGCATATCATCAACATATAATAAGAGATAGAGAGAATTAGGTCCTCCTGACCCTTTGAAGAAGAAACAAGTGTCAAAATTACTCTTAAGAAATCCCAAATTTTGAACATAAGAGTAAAATTTTTTATACCATTGTCTTGGTGCCTGTTTTAAACCATAGAGAGATTTCTTTAATAAACAAATCTGATCAGATTTTGACTTTAGTTCAAAACCTTTTGGTTGATTCATATAAATCGTTTCTTCAAGGTCACTATTTAGGAAGGCTGTCTTAACATCAAGCTGGTCTAATTCCCAGTTGAAGTGGGCTATTAAGGCAAGTAATATTCTGATAGAGGTGTATTTAGCAACATGTGAAAAAAATTCGTTATAGTCAATACCCTCTCTTTGTGTAAAGCCTTTTGCCACAAGTCTGGCTTTATATCTAATGCCCCCAAAATTAGATTCACCTTCTTTAATTTTATAAATCCATTTGCAGTCAACAATCTTCTGATTATTGGGCCTATTGACAAGGATCCATGTATCATTTTTAGTTAAAGAGTCAATTTCTTCTTGCATGGCTTTTAGCCAAAGTTTGGATTCCTTACAATTTGTAGCTTCTTCAAGGTTGTTGGTTCAGAATTAACAGATTCAAGTTTAGTGTAAAATTTTAAAATTCATCTGCATTAATTCTTGTAGAAGGGAACCTATTTCTTCTACTTTTGTCTCTGGTCAACCGATAATTTTCAAGGGCAGTATTTTGAGATTGATTTTCAGCATCAAATTCATTTTGAGGTTGATCTATATCAGATTGAGTAGACTCCACCTCAATCAAATTATCAGGTTCATTAGAATCATCTTCTAGACTATCCAGGACAGTTTCTTTAACAGGAAAAATCAAATCTGTATTTCGTGTTGGGGAGTTCTTACGAGGGAATTTACTTTCATAAAAAATCACATTTCTACTGATGATGACCCTGAACCCACCTTTTTCTCTCTCCCACAATCTATAATCCTTTGTTTCTTCAACATAACCTAGAAAAATACATTTTTGAGATCTAGGTTCAAGTTTGCCTACATTTTGGTGATAATAGGCAGCACAGCAAAAGACCCTTAATTTCAGGTAATCTGGAGAATTTCCAAACCATAAGTGTTCAGGGATTTGAAAATCAATAGCACTTGAAGGTATTCTATTTATCATATAAGTGGCAATTTTCAGGGCTTCTTTCCAAAAGATCTTTGGAAGACCAGAACTAAGTAACATACACCTAACCTTTTCCAATAAGGTTCTATTCATCCTTTCATCAATACCATTTTCCTGAGGAGTGTGTGTTACTATTTTGTGCCTCAAGATTTCAAATTCTTTACAAAGAAGATCAAATTTAGAATTACAAAATTTAAGGCCATTATCTATTCTAAGTGCTTTTACCTTTTTGTTTGTTTGATTTTCTATCATCAGTTTCTTTTGTTTAAAGTTTTGGAAAGTGTCTACTTTATGTTTTAAAAGAAAAGTCCAAATTTTTTTGAAAAATTATCTACAATTAGCAAATAAAATCTGAACCCAGTTAAAGTATTTACAGATGCTGGACCCTATAGGTCAGCATGTAAATACTCTAGTATAGAATTTGATTTTTGAATTCCAGTTTTAAAAGACGGTTTATTTTGTTTTTTAATAATACAATCTTCATAGAATTCCAATTTTTCAATATTGTCATTTCCAAAACATTTTGATTTGTTTAAAATTGTCAATCCCTTTTCACTAATATGGCCAAGTCTCCTATGCCAAATCAGGGTCTTATTATCATGTGATTTTACAACTGCAGAACTATTTCCAGCTAATGGTTTAACTTGCAATGTAAAGATTCCATTAGATATAGGAGAAGAGATTATCTCTTTACAGTTAAGACTTATTATAGTTTGTCCTTTGTGAATCCTAATTTCATATTCATCATCCAATTGCCCCAAAAAAATCAAGTTTCTTTGAAGATCAGGCATATATCTGATTTGAGACAATTCAAGAATATTGTTGTTTTCCAGTAACAACTTAAGGTTTCCTATACCTCTTATTTGACAGGTCATATTATTCCCCATCTGAACTTGACCCCCACTATTCAGGTCAGTAAAATTAGTGAACCACTCTTTAATGGGACACATATGGAATAAACACCCAGAGTCAAGAACCCATTCATTTTGGTTTCTTTTGGTTTTGGTAACAAAAACAACTCCTTGTATATCAGGTTCATTATTGCAAACAACAACTGCAGACCCATCTATATTTGTTTTACCTTTCATGTCAGATATTTTCTTAAAACAGTCTTTTATGAGATGTCCTGTTTTACCACAGTAATAACATTTTCTGGCTGGAAACTTAAGTTTTGATTGATTTCTGTCTTGATTCCTGAATTTAGAAAATTGAGGCTTTCTCTTCTTGTGTGAATTAAAATTACATTGATTATTCTTTTTGTTCTGATTTGCTTTCTCTCTTACATTCAAACATTCCCCAAACTTAGTGTCTTTGGATTCTGTTTTAAGTTCAAGTTCTTTATTCCTTAGAGCTGATATAACAATATCAAAAGTAAGGTCAGTTCTCCCATACTCTAAAGCATTTCTCAGTTCTCTGTATTTGTCACCTAGTGCATTTAACAGAGCAATAACTTGTTGATCTTCAGATAATTCCTCTTCACAATCAGTTAATTCTTGAATCAATCTAGTGAATTTATCAAAATTATCTTTTAGGCTTAATGAGGGATCAAATCTATAATTATAGAATTGCCTAAGAAGATAACCTTTGTTAGGCATAGATTTAGTCAAGTAGAGGGATTCTAGTTTGGTCCATAAGGCTTGAGTAGTAATAGTTTCCTCAACTTTTCTTATTACACTATCAGACAGATATAAGAAAATTGAACTCCAGGCAATCTCATCTAACTCATGTCTCCTATAAGCACTCATCTCGGCAAGCCATACCCCATTATTGGCCCCAGCACATCTCTGTTGTAATAACAGAGCCCTCATTTTCTGGTGCCACAAACTAAAATCTCCAATCCCTCTCCAAATTTCTACTTCGAACTTATGTGCAGTAGTCATGATTGCAGATAAACACACAGATTCAAGTTTATACACCACACAGAGTATAACAAGTATATGCAATGTGATAGAAAGATAAAAGATTTCAATTATCACAGATTAATATCAAGGTGAGTCAATGATCAACAAGAACAGCTATATTAGATAATCTGCTAATTTGACAAGTCTAAGGAGTGATGATCCGTGAGTCCACTACCCCCTCAGATTCCCAGATCCTCTCAAGAGATCTTGGACAAAGGTACGTAGTAGTAGGCCACTTACCTTAATAACCAGATCAAAAATAGGCAGTAAACAATTTATTAGTTGACTGAAAAATAAAGGAGTAAGAAAGTAATACCAGAACCGAGAGTCCAATATTTCAGAATAAGGAAGGTAGGATAAGAATACCAAAACCGATTAGAAGAACCAAAAATTCCACGAGAAACCAACAAGTCACAGCAACTCAGTGTGACTCAGTAGTGAGTCACAAGAACCAGCAGGAATCGGAGTGAGTCGAGTCAACTCACCGTAACTCAAAACGAGTTAGAACCACAAAGTGTTCAAGAGATCATGAGGTACTCAGAAATCATAAAATATTCAGAGTTCCAACCAGAAATTTGGATCGAAGATGAATCTCAACCAAAAAATCCAGAAAGTACAAATAGTTTTGAAAAAACCTCACAAGTTTTCCAAAAACGTTTAGATCCATAACTTTAAAAAGTTTAAAGAACCCTAATCACAAGTTTTTCAAAAACGTTTAGATCTGCAAAAAATTTAAAGAACCCTAATCCCTTTTTTGAAAAAAGGGGCTCTGATACCACTTGTTGGTCTTAAGATTGTTATTACATTCAAAAATGATTGCAGTAAACAATTTAAAGGGGATTACAGAAACGTAAAGAACACAAGAATTTTCGCCCCTAAGGGCCCGGATGTTCAGCCAAAAGGCCTACTTACCCATTGAGCATCTACAAAAATAGATTAGGCTCGAATCCACTAAGAATCACAAAGAATCGATACAAAATGTATGAAGAAACCATAGTTCCTTCAATTTCAGTTTTCTTTCGCCTCTCTTTTATACAACACTCAGCTTTCCTACAATTTCACAGATCGTATATCAAATATAACCCTAACATCACTTAGATTAGAGATTGTTCTCAGAAAAATATAAGAACAGAAGAGTCAAGAAAACCTTCAGAGAGAAGATGAAGAAAACCCTAGAATCTTTCACTCAGCACACGGCAAAAATAAAGAGTCAAGAGACTTTAATATTCCACCAGAAAATATCAACAATCCAACAATTACAAAGGTGCCAAGTGTAAGGTCTACAACAGTCATCCTTTATTAAGGAAAAATGTGTTTCCAAAAACGCATTTCATTTCCAAACCATTTCATCCCGTTGGATCAACCAACCCAACAGGGCCCAATACCACTAAATTGGGCCAGCCAAGAATAGAGAGGCAGCCCACCAACAGCTTGCAGTGCACTTAAATGATATATGGATCGTGGGTTATATGGCATTATTGGACCTTGAAATTCTTGATCATGATCTCAAAGAAAATGTACAAAAATTTAGCCAGCATTTAATAAATAATGATATGAGCAATATAGGAGGCATTGTTTGAACGCAAATATGTCAAGGTTCCTTTGGATTCATTAATGAAGACTATGATGAAGTTTAAATTTCTCGATGTTGGAATACAGTAGGAAATTTATCTATATCCCTTAGGAGGCAAGTTTGAACGACACCATGAGCTCAAGAAACACTGTACTCGGTGTATAACGAAGAGGAGTACGACTAGATAGGAAGTATAATTATTTAGATTGTGACAAATTTAATTTTATTACCATTTTAACAAGGGATCAGGTCAAACCAACCCCCTAAATCTATATTTTATCTCACTTACATTATTTATTAAAAAGCGTGCTATATATAGTGGTCTAAAAAATTACTTGACCTCATATTATACTACTTTTATCACTGTGTCGTAAACTATGCCTCCCTCAACACCGACCATTTTTCCAATTAAAGCCATCAAGTTAAATTTTGAAGCACAACCGATGCAGCGTAAGCCTGATTGCCTGAACAAGCTAAGAACAAAAATCAAAAGTTGTTAATTCATGTAGAATATTAGAAAACGACAATCAAAACTCGTTGATTCGCACACGAATGTAGGGAGTTGATTTGATCATCAAACTTGTTTATTCGAAGTAATGAATACAAAGAATGGATCAAAGAAAAAGTTGGAAATATCCAAACTTTATACGAACTGTTATTCATAATAAAAGGCTACCTAATAAAATACTAGACTTAATGTAGAAATTGATCACAAACAACTAATTTACTTAATTGTTATGAAACGAAGATGATACCGGATTAATCCAATACTACTTGTTAAGAGGGTGTTTGGTAGGAATTTTTATGTGAAAATGTATTTTTGAATAGTAAATTGATGGGAAATGTATGGTTGAAAAATAAGAAAAAGTTTTTGATTTACGTGTAATATTATTTTAATAAAGAATGTGTGGTTGAAAAGAAGAGAGAGAAAAATGCATTTTGATAAAAATGGATGCCAAACAGGGCCTAAAAGAAATACGAGATTATAGGCACAATATGATGTGAAGATCTCAAAGTCACGAGAACAATGTCATTTGCAGAGTAAATGAGATTTTATTATAATGTGGAGAAAAAATACAAATATTTGTGTTTATAATATTTCTAACTTCATCTAAATCATCATGAGAAGTCAACTATATAAAAAATAAATAGGGAACGTCCAAACCATAATAGTAGAATTATAGTTGAAGTGGAATACATGAAAACTCGTCAAAATGCAAAAAAGGGGCTGGACTGGAAACATCGCCGCTTAAGTGGGTACCTAGCGCCTAGCTATCAGCGTCTTGCAATAGGCTAGCGTCAAGTGGGCACTAGCTTCTCTATTTTTGGCGCTCGAGTGCCTAGCTTACCCCAGGCTAGTGAAAATATGGCGAGAAAACTCTTCGTTTCATAATTTCAACATTTTAAAATTCAACATAAGTTTCAACTCCCAATTGAGATTTCAAATAGTACTTCAACTGGAATTTCCCAAGAAAACCTGAATATGACTCCACAATAGCATTCCAAAGATAATTTCCCTAAATATACACTTTAATTAAAATTCTCGATTATCTTTAACAATTAATTGCAGTCACATCAAAAGTCTAACAATCTCCACTTTAACATAAATTTCATTGCAATGAGTAAACTTGAAAAAGATTCTCTACATGAAGATAAATAACTTGAAAAAAATTCTCTACATGAAGATAAATTCTACTACCAGAAATAAACTTGAACCTTTTAATAAAAACACACAAACTTCTCCTTCAAAAATTTTCAACTGGAATATTCTCCAACTATTCTACCCCAACTAGAAGCAAAAGTGATCTAATAACCGCAAACAAGGTTGAAACAACTCTTGTAATAGAATCACAACTGAATACATCAAAAGAGGGATCTTGACTAGAATCAACACCCTTAACCACATTCAAACCATCAACTAAATCAACAAAATTATTCCTATGTAGAGTCTTATGGCAAAAATGGATCGGTTACTAGCAATTGAATACAATAACACCATTCAAATTTATCCATAACTTCTAAATTCAACTAAGATGTATTCTTCAAAGAAGACCCCAAACCAGACTTCAATGGTATGGAATCCAACTCCAAATCCTCCGAATTTCTTAAAATATGTTGATTGATCAAAGCACCTACACTACAAAATATACAAATGAGATTTTCTATGTCCCTTTAACAAAATATAGGATCCTCTACTAACCTTCATGACTTCACTTTCAATAGTGCACCTATATCCTTTCGAATCAAATGTACTTAAGGAAATAAAATTTCTCTTTATATTTGGATCATGCTCACTATATCAAGTGTTCTAACTATCTTATCAAACATCTTTATTCTAACCCGACCAATACTAGCTATCTAACAAGTATTATTACTTTCATCACAATACCTTTTGAAATTTCTTCACAAATTGAAAACAAATCCTGATTGGAAGACATATGAAAAGTGCAAGGCGTATCAAGAATTTAAGCCTCATCAGGTCTGGAGTTATAGTCAGACATAAGTAAACGCTCTCCGTCACTGTTAGGATTTTTCGTAGTACTTGTTTTTCATAAGCTTCTGATTGTTAATTTGTAGTCAAATTTTCTTTATTACGTAACTTTCGTTTATCAAGTACCCATTTTCTTTGCAATAATTACAAATTTTGGTGTTTTAATGCGAGTTGCCCCTTGCACGACCATTGTCATCAATGAGGTAATCTCCATAAATCTCAATGTAACAAGATGCTTCATCCTCTCCTTTGAATATAGAACATCGTAGACTTATTCGACTGTGAGAGTTAACCGATTGGTCGTAGGTTCGAATCCTACTTGGGGAGATTTGATTCATTCTGAATTAACGAATTCAGAATAAAGGGGCTCGCTTTAACCGTTAAGAGTAGATAATCTGTTCCCTGTCTTTGTTTCTATCTCATTGTATCACATTCCGTTCTGCGAGATTTGAAAATCACCGTCAATACCTCGGTGTAGGTCCGGGATAATCCTTTGTTCCATAACCCTGGGGCTATTTACAACTACCCAATTAAGAGTATCATGAATATAAAGAATATTGGCTCTAAAAGACATGTATGAAATAGATAATAAGCACAATAAAATCAATTTCAAATCTTCTCTATCATATTTGACCTCTAAGGTCTCCAAATCGGTGACGATTTTCTTAAAAGCAACTAAGTGATCTTCAAGAGATGTACCTTCCATCATATGATAAGGATATAGACGTTGCTTCAGATAGAATTTGCTACTAAGGCTTTCCATCATGCATAATTGCTCCAATTTTACAACTACCCAATTAAGAGTATCACGAATATAAAGAATATTGGCTCTAAAAGACATGTATGAAACAGATAATAAACACAATAAAATCAATTTCAAATCTTCTCTATCATATTTGACCTCTAAGGTCTCCAAATCGGTGACGATTTTATTAAAAGCAACTAGGTGATCTTCAAGAGATGTACCTTCCATCATATGATAAGGATATAGACGTTGCTTCAGATAGAATTTGCTACTAAGGCTTTCCATCATGCATAATTGCTCCAATTTTAATCATAATGCAGTGGCTGACTTCATCTTCAAAAAGTCTTGAAGGACATTATTTGAAAGATGAAGATGGATTTAAGATAGAGCCTTTCGATCCCGCAGTTGTTTATCCTCTAAAATTCAAGTTGGGAGTATCTTGTCAAATCCTAACAACGTGTCATACAAATCCATTTGAGTGAGTACTGCCTGTATCTTTACATGCCATAAAGAGAATCTTGTTTCTCGATCTAATAGTGAAATATTATATTTTATAGTTGCTATCACGAAAGATCAAGTTGAGCTCTTAAATTGATCAAAACTTCTATCTTTCTAAAAATTGCAAAACCAAAAGCACTAATCCCAGTGTGTTCTGTGATCAAAACTTCTATCTTTCTAAAAATTGCAAAACCAAAAGCACTAATCCCAATGTGTTCTGAAATGAAGATGACATCGGATTAATCAACATTAGTAAGCCATAGCTTACATGAAACTAAAAAACATACCTATTTGTTTAACAAATGTTTAATCAAAATGATAAGTCGGTGGGTCTATAGGTATATAATTATGTATAGTGGTCTCATATGAAGGGTATGAGACCTATTATTTAATGTCTATATGTTCAATTAAATGAATCATGTGGCAATGTGTTAAAATAGACCTATTATTTAATGTCATGTAATTATCATATAGACTGGTGCTTGGCACCAGAGGTGATGAATAGGATCATTCAAAAAAAAGTAAAGCTAAATTCATTTGGAGTATTCTGTCAATTCCAATAATGCAATCAGAACAATTATGAGTTGGCGATTAAAAGATTTATATATAGTCCCCATTTCAGCGTCAATGACAAAGCATTAGGCTCTAACACTAGCATTATTGTGTTCAGATTCAAAGATTGGGTAGAAATTAGAACAGAAGCCTCTCATTTCAAAAGATAACCAGAACCAGACAACCTTTTGGTTACAATCTATGCACTGCACTGTATAAAGATGAGTTCAATATGGCGTTTGTGTTGGTAATGCCTATAGATTATTTTTATCTAGTTACTTAATACTCCCATAACAATTCGTCATTAAATTAACTCATCCAAAAATTTGGATTTAGAGCGAATTATTTATTGCTTGTAATTGAAATGATTAATAATAGGGACAACTATATTGTATGTGTACTTGTAACTTTTTAAGTAAAAAATACTAATATAAAAGAGTTACATATTCCTAAAAATATAATTATAAGTAAAAAATAAAAAATAAAAAATTCACCTACAACTTTCACTCGTATATAAAAAAACAAAAAATAAAAATCATATAGATAAAAATACTACTTTTTTTATGAATTTCATCCTTTTCCCAAATAAGGCTCAAACTTAAGTCACTAATAACCACTTGAACTTTCCGCTTGATTTCATAAAGACGCTACTTATAATAATAATAATAATAAAATTATGAATAAAAAATTACTTTTATGTAAAAAATGCTTATAAGTAAAAATCACCACTTAACACTAAAATCACAAAGTACAAAAATAACTTATAAGGCGAAAGTTCACCTATAAGTATAAAAGTCACCTAAATAAAATAAAATAAACTAACTTATATGTAAAACATTATTTATAAGTATATAATTCACTTAAAACTCATAATGTCACGTACAATTAAAAAATTAAAAAATTTATTTATAAAAATTTACGCATAACTAAAAACTTCACTTACATGTAAAGAAAGTTACAATAAGTAAAAATTTGAAGAACTAGATGTGAGAAAAATCATTTGATATATTTAAGAAAATTCTTACAAGTAAAAATATTGTCATATTGACATCATTTTTATTCTTCATCATTTATATGATCTTTTAATATGGTGTACCATCAAACGTCAAATTAGAGCAATACCCCTAGTTCACGATAATAAAATTTTCCCAATCCTATAATATATCCATCCTAATCAAATCTTCCAATCCAATACGAAAGTGTGGTGACACTTAAATAAATAACTCATGAATAAAAAATTGCTTTTATGTAAAAAATGCTTATAAGTAAAAATTACTACTCAAAAATCACAAAGTACAAAAATAACTTATAAGACGAAAGTTCACCTATAAGTATCAAAGTCACCTAAATAAAATAACTTATATGTAAAACATTATTTATTAACTATATAATTCACTTAAAACTAATAATGTCACGTCCAAGTAAAAAAATTATTAATAATTAAAAATTCATTTATAAGTAGAAAAATTATAAAATTTATTTATAAAAATTTTCTCATAACTAAAAACAAAAACTTCACTTACATGTAAAGAAAGTTACCAAAAGCACTAGATGTAAGAAAAAATTAGAACAATACACCTAGCTAGTTCATCATAATAAAATTTTCCCAATCCTATCCTTCCCTAATATATCCGTCCTAATCAACTCTTCCAATCCAATAAGTTATCTTATGTTTACAATAGACTATAGCTTTGCACTTAAAACACGATAAGATTCACATCTCACATTTGCCTCCAACAAAGTTGTTACTGTTTGTATTGTTTAATTACATCGTCAAAAAGTTAAGTTGCTAAGTTTTTTTTACTCTCTTCCAATTCGTTCTATTTCCTTACTTGTATGGAAATTATAGTGGATTGATAAAAAAGGTAGACGTACGTGAGGTTCACCTGCCTTATTAATTAATGGTAAAATTGATTAACTTCCTATATTAAGAGCCAACTTGCTGCAAACTTGAAGATCCATCACCCACTTATTACAACTCACGTGGAAGACTCTACAATTTTCTTGTGTGTATATATATATATATATATATATATATATATATTTAAAAGCTCTCTTCAAATGTCTTCTTTGAGCATATAGTCATAGTGACAGGTAGAAGAATCAGATTTCAATGCCCCTATTCATTAGGATGCGGATTTTTTTGAAAACAACATTTTTTTTTAACATTATATGTACACATAAGTACCTTGAAACTCAACGACAGGTTAAGGAATTTTAGGTACAGTTTTAATTAGGTTTCAAATATGTGTTGTGATTTGGTGAACACTCTTGATACACATCTTGAGATTCAACAATAGGTTAAGGGATTTAGAGTAAATTTTCAAATTTATTTCATATTAATATACTATCCTTACTAAGAATTATTAAGCATAGTTATATCTTTGATAAGGCTAATTGTAGCGTAATATATTAAATTCAGAAAAATTATATTATTTAATGCGTAATTTAATATATACTTATGTAAAATGGATATCTATCCATTTTGGCTAACAGGTCATTTGGTTTCAAATTTAAATAGAATTTATCTTTATTTCTATGTGTTTGCTACACTTCTATAGTTTTGGCACATATAGTAGTTTTGAGTAATTGAATATAACGAGTAAATTTAATCAATCCTCTCCCAACTTCACTTTACATTACTACTTGCTCACTGGATAATAAAAGATAATCTATTGCTCACCCAATGATCCATTTGCTTACCCATTCATCACCTTCAACTAACGGAATGTGCCATGTGACGGACGAAAATCCAACGTGTGACATCATAGACTTTAAATAAGACCAAATGGGCCAAAAATGCAAAAAGCCCATGACAATTTCCTTTCTTTGTTCGATCTTCAAAATGCGTTTTTATTAAAAGCTAATTGATTTATCTATAGGGAAGAATACATAACTACAACATTATAAAAACACATTTCATAAATAACAAACTCATTGAAATATTTCAAAAATCAGGTGGTAAATATATTTATTAAATATTAAACTATAATATAATATACATTAATTATTTTCACTTCATGCCACCTCACTCACCCCTTTTTATCACCCCTCTACACCACCTTCCCTCCACCTCTCCACCGGAGATAGCCATCGACTCCTTCATTCACTCTAGCGACCGCTCAGGCAGCAACTCCGGTGACTGGTCTGATGACCGTTCCAACAAACTGCTGCGGCAAACGCTCCGATGACTACTCCGACAAACTGCTCTGGCAACTATTCCACCGATTGTTCCGGCTTCGGTGATAGAAAAATCTCCAAAAATTATGATGGTCGTAGTGGTGCACTGTAGTTATCAGATTTGCAACCATGTTATCTGTGACCATACATGTGTTATATGTAACAAATTCACTGACTTATGTTATCTGAGAATCACCGTGACCAACTTTGCCTTAGGTGTGACTAATTGTGACCAAATTTGTATTCAGTGTGACTGTCTTTGACTAGATCAATATCAAGTCATAACCAGTCACAATCAATACAAAATTGGTCATAAACAGTCACAATCAGATCTCGAACAGAAAAAACCAGATCTCCAAACCACCACAGCAGATCTGTTTGGAAAAATAATAACCATCACCACCACTGACATCTTGAACTCAAATTGATGACCATAAATAATACATTCACTTCAAATCCACAACACTCATTACTACCATAACTTCCACAAACCCTTCAAAAAACACCAACCAACACCACCACACTTCTCTCGTGAAACTCCGGTGAGAGAAGTGGTAGGTGGTTGGAATCTAGAGGGTGGGTGGGGAAGAAGTCATAGATATGATTTTTGGGTAAAAGAGTGCCAAACTAATTTTTGGGAGAAGAAATAGAGTGTGTGGGTTAAAAATTGATACAAGATCTAGGGTAAATTGATACGAGGTCTGTGACCAATTTTGTATTCAATGTGACTGTTTGTGACCAGATCAATCTCAAGTTACAACTGATCACAATCAACACAAAATAGGTCACAAACAGTCACAACCAGATCTCCGACCACCACAGCAAATCTGTTCAAAAAAAATAATAACCACCACTACTACTAACATCTTTAACTCAAATCCACAACAGCAATCATCACTACCTTAACTTCCACCAATACCTTCAAAAAAACACCAACCAATTGATTACTGAATATTTTTCAATAAAGATTTACATGATTCTTCTTCAGTTATTTCTCGAAAAGATAAGGAAGATTATGAGAGAGAAGGTGTAGATTTGATTGTTCTTTACCATATGATTCCCACGTTCACGTTTCAGTTTTCTTTTCCTCACACTGGTTTTGCTTTAGGTGACCCATGTATTGCATTGGCACTTCTCCAAAATCTAAGCTCATTAGCTTTCAAATAAGAGATTTGTGCGAAACTCCGACGAGAGAAATGGTAGGTGGCCGGAATCTAAAGGTTAGGAGTGGGGAAGAAGCCACCGATGAGATTTTTGGGTAAGAAAGTGCTGATAAATTTTTGGGAAAGAAAGAGAGAGTCTGTGGGTTAGAAAATGAATTGGGGTATGGGGTAAAAGAAGTGTTTAGGGGTGGTAGAGTGGGTGGGTATAATTAATTAATTTAAAAATTAGTATTTATCACCTGACTATTGAAATTTGTCTTTAACCCACTTGTTTTAGAAATGTAATCTTGAAAAAAAGGGATCTAGGTAATTTTCTCTTATCTATATTCAGATCAGAACCCTCATTTCCTCTTCATCCGCATCAATGACCCAAAGATCAAATTTTCATGTTGATTAATCACATTCTACCTAATCCTGAGCAAAACCAAAATTTTTGGAGCAAGAAAATCCTCCAGTTCTGGGTATGGGATGCAATGTCATCCCGGAAGGAACAAGCATAGTGATGGAGACTTGACATCGACAAAAATGAATTGAAACCTCTTGAATGTAAGTATTATATCCTAGGTCTAATCAACATTGGATATAAATACTTTTAATATATACTTAATGCAATTTAATGGCAGATCTATTATTTAATTAATAGACAATTAAATTAAATAATAAAGTCTGTAAATTTAAATCTTCGTAATTTGTTAATCACAAGGAGTTGTGATTGTGAGATACAAATTACATATGATTAAATCTTAAATTGTCCGTTGTTGTAAGTAATAACGAGATACGGATATCGTTATTACGGATAGACCATCATGTGTGGCGTTTCTTACTTGTGAAGTAAGTAGTTGATCTCACAAGCTAAAGTGTGGTGACACTTAAATGAACACATGAATATTTTGTTATAGAACAAAACATTGAAGACCCACCTAGAGATTCCACATGGATAACTATTTGAGTATCAGTAGTTAATCTCTAACATTCGGTAGTGGAATTGGTTCTTTGACTTGAGAATATTTTGTTATAGAACAAAACATTGAAGACCCACCTAGAGATTCCACATGGATAACTATTTGAGTATCAGTAGTTAATCTCTAACATTCGGTAGTGGAATTGGTTCTTTGACTTGAGGTCGTCATAGTATTTTATATGAGGATAGTCATGCTTTGACGGTGTTGGATGTTGCTCGGCCAAGGGCCGCTAATACAGTATCGTTCGGGTATGTCAAGATTCGTATGAATGTTGTGAATGACCAATAGAGGATTCATCACTCTTAGATAGTAAGAGATTATGATCCATATTTCATTCGATTAAGTCAATAACGAAATCCTTGGCCAAAGTGTACTCATAAGTCGAAAATGAGTTTTCGACTTATATTGACTTAATAGTGGAGTGAAAGATATGATTGATAATCGGGATTGACACTTCCATATCTCGTAATTGATCGGATCATATTGACGAAGGGATTATAGTTTCACAGTAAACGAACGAGTTTGGTTTTGTCATATCATGTGACATTTTCTGTCACATGTATTGTCTTGACACATTGCTAGATGTTAATCTGGGACGACGAGTGTGAATTGGTGATAAATTAAAAGAGTATTTTAATTTATCAATTTTGATTAGATCAAAATAATATTTCACGTTATCGTGATCGGAAATCTGATGGGTCGCATATAAAAGGACAACTAGAAGATTGTGATTTGTGAATTAATTAATTTCAAGTGTTGGATAAATTAATTAATTAGGTTGCTTATTTATAGGTATGAATTGATTAATTGGATTTTAGTTTACAGACCGTATTTAATTAAATGGGTTAATTAAATGTTGGATCGGGTCAGGCCCAGCCCGTTCGGACTTATATAAATATTATTAGGGTTTTCAAAATTATTGAGAATTTATTAATCTTGTTAGCACAAGAAGAAAACCCCAATCTTGCAATCTTGTTCTCTATATGGATCACCGTTGGAGGATGGACAATTGGACAGTTGTGGTTGGCAGATTAAGATCGTTGGAACACAAAAAAAAAAAAGAAAAAGTAAAGGCGTTTGCAGATCTAGAAAAATGTACATCTTTATCACAATTCCTATTTAAATACAAAAATAAATCCTGGTGGGAATCGAAAATTGTTTTAATTTCCGCTGCGCACATTAAATAGATTCCCAACAGTGGTATCAGGCTTACTTTGTGTTTGTTAGGAATTGAGTTGCATGATTGAGTAATCAAATATTGATTGTACATATTTTCCTTATTTCTAGCAATTGGAAAATTTGATTTTCAGATTAATTTAATATAAAAGGGAAAAAAATTGGTTTTTCATAATTCAAAATTTGATTTTGAAAAGAAAATAGATTTTTGAAATCTGATTTAAAAAAAAGGGATCGGAACATGGCGGCGTATGTCGCCGTGCCGACGACAGCGAGCGAAGCACGCTACGCAGCGGCGCCCCTGCTACTGTGAGATGCAGCGGCCAATGCCCTTCTTTCAGGAGCAACGCCGACTGCACCTTGCAATGTGCGACGCTGCAGCTTGCGGTAGCGTCAGATGCTGGCACATCAGCAGCGTCCCACCTGCAAGGTGGCGCACGTCGCCACTGTGATGACGTGCTTGTATGTGCTACTGGTGTCGCCCCTTAATTTCAACATTAGGGTTTTTAGAGTCGATTTTTGGGATGATTGGAGTCAGGGGCCTTTAATGCAAATTGATAATTTACAAGCCCCTACCTACAATTTAATTTTAGGTTTAAGTTGTAATTTTCAAATAAGGACCTATTTCTATAATTTGCGAAATTGGAAGGGTCCGTTCTGAAATTTTCGAAATTGTCAGGCCTTCATTATAAATTTTAACTTGGGTCAAACTTCAATTTCCAAATGGTTTTGAATTTGGATTTTTAAATTGGTTTTAAAATTGTATTTTAAATGGGTTTGACCTATTTTGACCCAAATTAAAATTTTATTTAAAATTAACGACTTTTTATATTTTCGTTAAAATATGATTTTAACTTAAACATCAAACTTTGACCCCAAATTAAATTTTATTTAGGAGAGTTATCCTAAATTAAAATATTAATTTAAATTTGAGTTGTACTCTAATTTAATACTTAATTAAAATTTGATTTTAATTAATTATTCACCCGAACATAATCTAGGAATTAGAATTTGATTCTAATTTGACATTTAATTAAAAATTGATTTTAATTAAATTGTCTCGCCATAAATTTTTTCTTAAAATTAGAGTTGGACTCTATTATGTTGTTTAATTAAAGTTTGATTTTAATTAAATTTCTTTGCCCTAAAAATTTTCTTGAAATTAGAGTTTAACTCTAATTTGGTATTTAATTAAAATATGATTTTAATTAAATATATTCGCCCTAAAATCTTGGAATTAGAGTTGGACTCTAATTTTGCTATTTAATTAAAATTAAATTTTGATTAGATTCAACCGCTTTAAGTTTTGAAATTAGAGTTAAACTAGAATTTGATATTTAATTAAAATTTGATTTTAATTAAATAATCCGCCCTATAATTGTAGAATTAGAGTTGGACTCTAATTCGGTATTTAATTAAAATTTGATTTTAATTAAATATGCTCGCTAATTAAATTAATTGATTAATATGATTAATTAATTAATTACTTAATTGTTCTAATCCATTTGTCTAAAATAGTTTAGACGACCTTAATTGCTAAAAACTTGAAACATGTTTGCATATAATATTAGATATTGTATAGGCTTACATTTATGTGATGAACGTATTATTAGTGGACGATTATGGAATCGGCCATGTGGATATGTTGAATGGTTAATTTTATTCTTGTCGTTTTACGAGCCTGCGGCTCTTATTCATTTTGGACTTGCGAGTTCGTTATTGTTATTGTTACTATGGGTCTTCGAGTCCAATTTCGTTTAGGCCTACGTGCCAACTAGTATAGGATACAAGTTGCAACTGGACTAATTAAAGAAACAGGAAGAGGAGAAGATTATGGAGATGGTGCATTGATACTGATCAATGCAATAACCCCTAGAAATTGACCAACTAGTCTTCCTCATAGTTTAGAAAGACTAGATAGTAAAAGTCCATAATCGTCCACACTATTATATTATATTATATATATATGTTTATTTGAATGGTAGATGTATAATAAAATATATATGATTGTTACGATAACACTTATGAATGCAAAACCCCTCAATAAAATACTAAGTCAATTTATTATTTGCCTTCTATCATTATAGTGAAAAATCAGAGTCTCAAATCGTCTCAACTTGTTGAGTACACTCAAGGCTGATCTATTAAGGATATGTTTGACACTATGAAATATTAGTTATTTCTGAATGATGGGTTCGACTTAACTAAAATTTATCTTTTGTTAAGTACACTCAAAGAGATAAATTTTAGAGGTATGTTAAGCTAACACATAAGATGTGTGATGACAAAGAGTTGTCAGCTTAATGATCTGGGAGTTGTATGGAGATGCAATTGATAATAATATCTACTCAAATGTTTTATTAAGGTTTGTTGAGTACACTCAAAGTCTTGATATAATGGATGGGATCACAGCCCATTGAGAGTCAAGTATGGACTCTATAAATTTATGTGAGATGGTCATAAATTTGATTTAAACAGTGGGAGTATAATTAATTTAATAAAAGTCCATGTGTAATTATGTGTATTTGTGTGGCATACTGGATGCCAACAACCAAACCAAATCAAATCTTCTTGATTGGCACTACAATTTGAGAATTGTACTCATGCATGAGAAAATTGGTCACGTCCTTGAGTAGCCCTTTCCAGAGACACCTGTTGATGACTCGATTAAAGAAGAGGTGTCTATTGTAATAAACACAGTGATGACGATAGTACTGCAACATGTGTGATATTTGCATTACTTCACCTGAGTTACAAAAGCGACTTAAGAGTATAGATGTTAATGCATAATTTTTCATTTCAAAGAGTTATATAATAATAATCATATGTGGAAGGATATGAGACTTCCAAGCAACTATACCGATGCAAAATGACAGAGTAATCTTCAGTCGATGCTTAGACACTAAAGATGTTTGACGTTGAGAATTGTCTCAATGAGGTTTAGTCATGAACTATGAGATAAGTATTGACTTAGCTTTGCAATCTCTGTCAGAGAGTTATTCATATGAATTATGATATGAATAAGCTCGAATGCACACACATTAAGTTGCTGAACAGGCTTAACACTGTTGAGCCCAATATCAAAGTTAATAGTGGGCAAGTCATTGATCCCTATAAGGATATTAAGAGGAAGTTTAAAGGGGCTTTGGGAAAGCATCCAATATGGCTTAGACGGTCAAAGCAAAGGACAAATACCAAATCTAATGACCCTTGTCTTCGTTGTAGAAATAAAGTCATTGGAAGATATTGCATGGCTTGCGTCTACTTCACGAGTTTCTTAAGTATTTGATACCAGATGTAGATCTCATGTTTATACAAATATGAAGAAACTAAATAGAAGTAGACCACTACGAAAGGGAAAAGTTGACCTACATGTTGAAGATGAGCAAAGGTTGTTGCATTGCCTATAGGAACATACTTCTTGCCATTGTCTTTTGACTTAGTAATGAAATTAGAGAAATATTGTTTTGTACCCACCATAACTGTGACATTAAAATGAATTTCATGTTCAAACATGAGCCATTTTAATATTAAAGATAATTGTTGCTCTTGCTTATCTTGATTAAGATCTTAATAGTTATGGTAAGTTACAAAATAACATTTATATTCTAAATACTAAATATTCTATAATGAGTATAGATATTATAAAGCATAAATGCGATAATCTAATTTTTACCTAAATCTGGCATGGTGGACTTTGTCATGTAGATGAAATGTAATTCCAAAGTTACATAGAGATGTATGATTGGGATCAATTGATTTTGACAAGTACGAATTATGCATGTCTGGTACAATGACCAAATCTTCTTTTACTTGAAAAGAAGAAAGGTCTGTATAATTACTAGTCTAATGCATACTGATACATATGGACTCATGTCAATTGTTGTTAGGTAATGTTTCTCTTATTTCATCAATTATCGTGTATACTTGATGAAATTCAAATATAGAGTTCTTGAAAGGTTCAAAGGATTCAAGTTAGAAGTAGAGAAACAAAAAGGTAAAGGTATTCTCACAACAAGATACAATCAAGATGAAACTATCTTAAAGATTAAATTCTCGATTATCTAAGAGAGAATGAGATTCTCTTGCGGTGGACTCTTCCATATACACTGCAACATAGTCCCAATTTATCTTTTATGAAAGTTTAAGGTCATGATGCTTATTTGAAGTACCTTGAATCAGATAAGTTTGACACTAAATCCGATAAATACATATTTGTGGGATTTCAAAGCAGATATTTGAATATAAATTCTATTATCGTGAAAAAAGTCTTCGTCTCACGATATATCGTCTTCTTAGAGAAATTGTTTACTCTAGGAGATGACAGTGGTAGCAAAATAAAACTTGACAGAATTTAAGAGTCCACAGATATAGTTAACTAAGTAGATGAATTCGAGTTTTATCCCATATCTGATATGGGACATACTCTTAATCAGAGAGTAGAGACTCCTGAGAATATGTCAGCTCTATGTGTCTAGTAGGATCATTCGACCTTCAAAAAGGTGCGAATCTGTGATTACTAATCAGGTATTACTTATCCAGGATGATGAACCTACTAATTGCACAAAAATAAAGTCAAGTGTTCACTTAAAAGAGACAGTAAGAGGCCATGAAACTCGAGATGAACTCGGCGTATGTGAACAAGGTCTGAACCTTGGTTGAGCCTTCTGATGGAATAAAACCCATAAAGTTTTGTAAATAGTTTACAAGGAAAATGTCGATATGGATGAGAATATCCATATATACAAAGTAAAGCTAGTGGCAAAGGTTAAGTGTTGAACTTGGTGAAACCTTTCTCCTGTAGCCTTGCTGAAGTCCATTCGGGTTTTGCTTGCAACAGTTACATACTGTGACTATAGGTTAAGAGAAGTCTCTTGGAGCTGAAATCTTCGATTTGATGAAAAAGTCAAAGTGTTTGATTTTATCAAATTTGAAGACGAATTGTGTGTTTACAAAAAGATAGTGAGAGTATTATTGAATTCCTAATATTATAGAAAACGACATCCCTATGTTTCAGTCGTTGAAATAATGGTTGTTAAACGATTTCTAAAGGTAGATCTAGAAGATTGCTTAACTCATCCCAATTTATATAGATAAAATCTTGAGAAGATTTCATATGGAGAAACTGGTTTACTCTTAAGTAGTATGTTGGAAAGGTTCCAAACGCGAAGCAACCGTTGATTCAATAGCAGAAACCTAATACATGATTACTTCAAAAGCAGTAAAGAGTTACAATGTAGATCAATATGTTCATTAATGAACTTGGGATAATTCCTAATATTGTTGATCATATGCAATGTATTGTGATAACAATAGAGCCATCGCGAAAGTGATGGAACTAAGGTCTCATCAATAATCCAAACATGTAATAAAGCGGTATAATCTTATCAGAGAGATAATACATAGAAATGACGTAAAGAGAAGAATGAATTCCTACATTTGACAATATTACAGATCCACTAATAAAAAATTGTCGTAACATAAATATGATCATTATGTAGACTCTTAAGATATAGGATACATAAGTGATTGGATCTAATGCAAGTGAGAGTTTGTAAGTGTTATGCCCTAAATCCAATCAACCTTGGATATAAATACTTTTAATATATAATTAATGCAATTTAATGGTAGATCTATTATTTAATGAATAGATAATTAAATTAAATAATAGAGTCTGTAGATTTAAATTTTTATAATTTGTTAATTACAAGGAGTTGTGATTGTGAGATACGAATTACATATGATTGAATCCTAAATTGTCAGTGGTTGTAAGTAATAACGAGATACGGATATCGTTATTACGGATAAACCATCATGTGTAGTGTTTCTTACTTGTGAAGTAAATAGATGATCTCACAAGCTAAAGTGTGGTGACACTCTAATGAACACGTGAATGTTTTGTTATAAAAAAAACCATTGGAGACCCACCGAGAGATTCCACATGGATAACTATCTGTGTGTCAGTAGTTAATCTTTAACGTTCGGTAGTGGAATTGGTTCTTTGACTTGAGATCGTCATAATACCTTATATGAGGACAGTCATGCTTTGACGATATTGGATGTTGCTTTGCCAAGGGCCGCAATACAGCATCGTTCGGGTATGTCAAGAATCGTATGAAGGTTGTGAATGACCAATAGAGGATTCGTCACTCTTAGATAGTAAGAGATTATGATCTATATTTCATTCGATTAAATCAATAACGAAATCCTTGGTTAAGGTGTACTCAAAAGTCAAAAAAGAGTTTTTCACTTGTATTGACTTAATAGTGGAGTGAAAGATATGATCGATAATCGGAATTGGCACACTTTCATATCTCGTACTTGATCGGATCATATTGACGAAGGGATTATAGTTTCACGGTAAACGAACAAGTTTGGTTTTGTCATACCACGTGTCATTTCTCTTCACATGTATTATCCTGACACATTGCTAGATGTCAATTTGGGACGACAAGTGAGAATTGATGATAAATTAAGAGAGTGTTTTAATTTATCAATTTTGATTAGATCAAAATAATATTTCACGTCGTTAGGCATCGCGATCGGAAACCTGATGGGTCGCACACAAAAGGAAAACTAGAAGATTGTGATTTGTCAATTAATTAATTGAATAAGTGTTGGATAAATTAATCAATTGGGTTACTTATTTATAGACATGAATTGATTAATTGGATTAATTAATTCATGGACCAGATTTAATTAAATGTTGGACCGAGTCAGGCCAATCCCGTTCAAGCTTATATAAATATGATTAGGGTTTTCAAAACTGTAGAGAATTCATTAATGTTGCTAGCACAAGAAGGAAACCATAATCCTGCAACCATAATCCTGCAATCTTGTTTTCTGTGTGGATCACCGTTGGAGGTAGGACAATTGGACGGTTGTGGTTGGCAGATTAAGATCGTTGGAACAAAAAAAAAAAAAAAAAAAAAAAAAAGTTTGGA